>NW_013831965.1:0-473 GCF_000517525.1 Limulus polyphemus
TTTAACAATAATGTGTCCTGTGAATAAGAAGACACAAGATTTAACGATACTGTGTACTGTCAATCAGAAGACACAAGATTTAACGATACTGTGTACTGTCAATAAGAAGACACAAAATTGAACGATACTGTGTACTGTCAATAAGAAGACACAATATTCAACGATAATGTGTGCTGTCAATAAGAAGACACAAGATTTAACTATACTGTGTACTGTCAATAAGAAGACACAAGATTTAACAATACTGTGTACTGTCAATAAGAAGACACAAGATTTAACAATACTGTGTACTCTCAATAAGAAGACACACGATTTAGCTATACTGTGTACTACCTATAAAAAGACCCAAATTTAACGATACTGTGTACTGTCAATAAGAAGACACAAGATTTAACGACACTGTGTACTGTCAATAAGAAGACATTAAATCTTGGTACACAATATTGTGTCAATAAGAAGAACACAAGATTTAA
>NW_013831966.1:0-339 GCF_000517525.1 Limulus polyphemus
TTCTTATTGACAGCAGTAAGAAAACACAAGATTTAACAATAATGTGTCCTGTCAATAAGAAGACAAAAGATTTTACGATACTGTGTACTGTCAATAGGAAGACACAAGATTTAACGATACTGTTTAAAGATTTAACGATACTGTGTACTATCAATAAGAAGACACAATATTCAACGATAATTTGCACTATGTGTCTTCTTATTGACAGTACAAAGTATCGTCAAATCTTGTGTCTTCTTATTGGCAGTACGCAGTATCGTTAAATTTTTTTTCTTCTTATTGACAGTACACAGTATCGTTAAATCTTGTGTCTTCTTATTCACAGTACACAGTATCATC
>NW_013831967.1:0-470 GCF_000517525.1 Limulus polyphemus
AAAGTATACACTCTGTAAGTAATTCTTCTCATGAACACTGTCAAAACTGTCTCTGGAAAATAAAGAAAACAAGAGAATATATCGTGTGGTCAACTTGAGCAAAAACAATGAAGACTTCGACAAACAAACGAATGTGACAGTGACATTACTTCGACAAACAAACGAGTGTGACAGTGGCATTACTTCGACAAAGAAACGAATGTAACAGTGACAATACTTCGACAAACAAACGAATGTAACAGTAACATTACTTCGACAAACAAATGTATGTGACAGTGACATTACTTCGACAAACAAACGAATGTGACAGTGGCATTACTTCGACAAACAAAGGAATGTGACAGTGACAATACTTCGACAAACAAACGAATGTGACAGTGACAATACTTCGACAAACAAAGGAATGTGACAGTGGCATTACTTCGACAAACAAACGAATGTGACAGTGACAATACTTCGACAAACAAAGG
>NW_013831968.1:0-1373 GCF_000517525.1 Limulus polyphemus
TGTCTTCTTATTGACAGTACACAGTTTTGTTAAATCTTGTGTCTTCTTATTGACAGAACACATTATTGTTAAATCTTGTGTCTTCTTATTGACAGTACACAGTTTTGTTAAATCTTGTATCTTCTTATTGAAAGTACACAGTATCGTTAAATCTTGTGTCTTCTTATTGACAGTACACAGTATCGTTAAATCTTGTGTCTTCCGTTAAATCTTGTGTCTTCTTATTGACAGTGCACAGTATCGTTAACTCTTGTGTCTTCTTATTGACAGGACACATTATTGTTAAATCTTGTGTTTTCTTACTGACAGTACACATTATCTTTGAATATTGTGTCTTCTTACTGACAGTACACAGTATTGCTAAATCTTTTGTCTTCTTATTGATAGTACACAGTATCGTTAAATCTTGTGTCTACCTTATTGCCAGTACACAGTATCGTTAAATCTTGTGTCTTCTTATTGACAGGACACATTATTGTTAAATCTTATGTTTTCTTACTGACAGTACACATTATCGTTGAATATTGTGTCTTCTTATTGACAGTACACATTATCGTTAAATCTTGTGTTTTCTTACTGACAGTACACATTATCGTTGAATATTGTGTCTTCTTATTGATAGTACACAGTATCGTTAAATCTACTTTCAATAAGAAGACACAAGATTTAACAATAATGTGTTCTGTCAATAAGAAGACACAAAAAAGATTTAACGATAATGTGTACTGTCAATAAGAAGACACAAGATTTAACGATACTTTGGATGTGTACTTTCAGTATATAAACATCAGATTTAACAATAATGTGTCCTGTCAATAAGAAGACATCGTTGAATATTGTGTCTTCTTATTGATAGTACACAGTATCGTTAAATCTTGTGTCTTCTTATTGACAGAACACATTATTGTTAAATCTTGTATCTTCTTATTGAAAGTACAAAGTATCGTTAAATATTGTGTCTTCTTATTGACAGGACACATTATTGTTAAATCTTCTGTTTTCTTTCTGACAGTACACATTATCGTTAAATCTTGTGTGTTCTTATTGACAGTACACAGTATAGTTAAATCTTGTGTTTTCTTCCTGAAAGTACACAGTATCTTTAAATCTTCTGTCTTCTTATTGACAGTACACAGTATCATTAAATCTTGTGTGTTCTTATTGACAGTACACAGTATCGTTAAATCTTGTGTCTTCTTATTGACAGTGCAGAGTATCGTTAAATCTTGTGTCTTCTTATTGATAGTACACAGTATCGTTAAATCTTGTGTCTTCTTATTGACAGTACATAGTATCGTTAAATCTTGTGTCTTTTTATTGATAGTACACAGTATTGCTAAATCGTGTGTCTTCTTATTGATAGTACACAGTAT
>NW_013831969.1:0-424 GCF_000517525.1 Limulus polyphemus
GCGGACTATAAGTTTAGCTGAATACAAAGTAGATACAAATATAGGTTGAATACGTGTGTAGCGGACTATAAGTTTAATTGAATACAAAGTAGATACAAATATAGGTTGAATACAAGTGTAGCGGACTATAAGTTTAGCTGAATACAAAAGGAATACATATATAGGTTGAATACAAGTGTAGCGGACTATAAGTTTAATTGAATACAAAGTAGATACAAATATAGGTTGAATACGTGTGTAGCGGACTATAAGTTTGGCTGAATACAAAAGGAATACATATATAGGTTGAATACAAGTGTAGCAGACTATAAGTTTAGCTGAATATAAAGTAGATACAAATATAGATTGAATACAAGTGTAGCGGACTATAAGTTTGGCTGAATACAAAAGGAATACATATATAGATTGAATACAAGAGTAGCGG
>NW_013831970.1:0-423 GCF_000517525.1 Limulus polyphemus
GGAGTTTGTGAAAGTGTTATCGGAAAGGATGGATGATATTCACCATCAAGTGCGTTCAAACTTGAAAACGTCTGCTGATTCGATGAAGTTAACTTATGATAAGAGATCTACTGAAGTCAGCTTTGTACCTGGAGACAAGGTGTAGTTGTATAATCCCAGGAAGACCAAAGGGAAGTCTCCTAAGTTGTCATCTCCATGGGAAGGCCCATACAACATAGTGGATCGTCTCTCAGACGTGACTTTCCGGATAAAATGTGGTCGGCGAGGTAAGCCAAAAGAGGCGCATGCCAACAGGCTTTGGCGTTATCATGGTCCAGGACATTTCAGTTGGGACGAAGTGGAAAACAGAACAAATGACGCTGCCGAAGACGTGCCACCTGAAGAAGCCACCATCGAAGAAGAAACTGTACTCAGTTTAGAGAA
>NW_013831971.1:0-648 GCF_000517525.1 Limulus polyphemus
GTTGGGTTTGTAAATAGTAATAAGTTGTGATCTGTCTGGAAATATTTGGGTTTGTAAATAGTAATAAGTTGTGATCTCTCTGGAAATAGTTGGGTTTGTAAATAGTAATAAGTTGTGATCGCTCTGGAAATAGTTGGGTTTGTAAATAGTAATAAGTTGTGATCTCTCTGGAAATAGTTGGGTTTGTAAATAGTCAGGTGTTAGCTGATAAGTAATACACTGGACACAACCAATTAACTGTTAGCTTGCAGACAATACATTGGCAATAACCAGTCAGGTGTCAGTTCAGATGTTTGCTTATGAGCAACACACTGCCCACAAGTGGTCAGATGTTAACGTCTTCAGGTGTTTCTTGGGCTATATTGTACATTTCTTGATAATGACATGAAATGTTATTAGGTCACAAAGTTTCTTCTGGTTATTTTAGGGTTTATTGTTGGAATCTTTCAAAAGATCCTAAACTCAGTGGCTCGCCGGAGGATGTGATCCGTAGTCTCCTCCAGCTGGAGCCTAAGAACATTACCTGGAGATATCCGTCTCCAGTCGGACCAGTGCAGAGGTTTCCATTTCCAATGTGTAAGTTTCTTCTGTATTAATTGAACAGTTGTGATCTCTCTGGGAAATAGTTGGGTTTGTAAATAGTAATAA
>NW_013831972.1:0-679 GCF_000517525.1 Limulus polyphemus
TGAAAGGATGTCCATTTTGAAAGTCTTACATCGATGGCATCTTTGTATTGAATTATGAGGAAAAACAATTTTTTTCAAAATTTCGGCAAAAACATGGGCTATAGCCTTGGCTTTTCGGTGAAAATATGATTTTTTTTGGAAATGAAAATAAAGTGCATTTTTGACGCGGAATTGATAGAAAAATATCAAACAGTACTTATTTCATAAGAAAACTAATAGTTGAGACATTATGGCATTAACGAAAAATATTATGTCCAGTGAAAAGCTAAAAATTGTGAAATTTCTCTAATTCAGAGTAAAAAGAATCCAAAAGGTGGAGTATATTTTATAAGAAGTTGTCATGGCATTTTAGATGTTCGGGTTTTGTTTGAATAATCTTATTTTTAAAGCTATTCTTTGTTTACAATATGACTGACAAACATAAAAAACAGTAAAATCGAAGCTAACCGAAATTTTGATAACAGATTATAAAATAACTATTGGGAATTTTGATGAAAGGATGTCCATTTTCAAAGTCTTACATCGAGGGCATCTTTATATTGAAATATGAGGAAAAACAATTTTTTTCAAAATTTCGGCAAAAACATATGCTATAGCGTTGGCTTTTCGGTGAAAATATGATTTTTTTTTTGGAAATAAAAAAAAGTGCTCTTTTGACACAGAATTAATAGAGAAATAG
>NW_013831973.1:0-422 GCF_000517525.1 Limulus polyphemus
CTTACACAATGAGTTGTGACTAGTCGTATAAAATGTTCATTACTATCTATTTCTTCTTTAATCGATATCCCTGCACAATGAGTTGTGACTAGTCGTATAAAATGTTCATTACTATCATTTCTTCTTTGATCGATATCCATGCACAATGAGTTGTGACTAGTCGTACAAAATGTTCATTACTATCCTTTCTTCTTTGATCGATATCCCTGCACAATGAGTTGTGACTAGTCGTATAAAATGTTCATTACTATCCTTTCTTCTTTGATCACTATCCCTGCACAATGAGTTGTAACTGGTCGTATAAAATGTTCATTACTATCCTTTCTTCTTTGATCGATATCCATGCACAATGAGTTGTGACTGGTCGTATAAAATGTTCATTACTATCCTTTCTTCTTTGATCGATATCCATGCACAATGAG
>NW_013831974.1:0-570 GCF_000517525.1 Limulus polyphemus
TGAGTGCTATGGTAACATATACGTTACTACGTACTCTTCATTATGAGCGCAATGGTAACATATATGTTACTACGTACTCTTCATTATGAGCGCTATGGTAACATATATGTTACTACGTACTCTTCATTATGAGTGCTATGGTCATATATATGTTACTACGTACTCTTCATTATGAGTGCTATGGTAATATATATGTTACTACGTACTCTTGATTATGAGTGCTATGCTAACATATATATGTTATTAAGTACTTCCAGTTATTTTGTTATTGTGCACTTTTTATTAAGTCTCCATGGTGCCATACATGTTATTACATAATTTTTTACGACTCTTATAGTGAAACATGTGATACATAACTCTCTTTATGTTTCTTATGGTGAAAACGTGATATGACGTACATGACTTTACATCTGCTATGGTAGTAAATGCCATTAAGAGTTTATGTATAAAACTTACTCCAAACCATACCCAACGAAACTATTCCACTTGATCCTATTCAAACGGAGTATTTCATGGATGTAGTAAAAATAAACTTAATATCCAGCACAGTGAAAGAAATAACCCTAACTT
>NW_013831975.1:0-424 GCF_000517525.1 Limulus polyphemus
GGACCCGAGTCCTAAATATTTTAAGCACCTATCGACGCCTCTGGATGTTGTCTTACCTTTTTCATGATCATACACATTTGTATTTGTGCATGTAAACATATTTCTTTAAAATCAAAGAATCACTTGATAAATAACTACCTCGCGGTTCAACTGTCAGAAGAAAACAATGCGCGCTGCTGACCGGTATTAGCTATATACGTTACCTTAAAATTATTTCCAGCTAAACCTTATCATATCGGGTGTAGTCTATAAACGTGTGGTGAAAATTCTCGGCAAATAATTTGAGTTTTGTTTCCCAGTCTAACATAACTAATTAGTTTTTTTTATTTCCCCCCTGTTTATGAATATTACCTTCAATTATCATGAGCTGACTGAATAATTTACAAAAGTTTTGCAACAACAAAAAATGCATTCCTAGGCTTTA
>NW_013831976.1:0-604 GCF_000517525.1 Limulus polyphemus
AAAACTCAACGAAACGTGAAAACACGAATCCACATTACAAATATTCCAAGGAATAACTTCGGTAACTTTAGAGCCGTGTGAAAAACTCAACGAAACGTGAAAACACATTTCCACATTACAAATATTCCAAGGAATAACTTCAGTAACTTTAGAGCCGTGTGAAAAACTCAACGAAACGTGAAAACACATTTCCACATTACAAATATTCCGAGAAATAACTTCAGAAATTTTAGAGCCGTGTGAAAAACTCAACGAAACGTGAAAACACATTTCCACATTACAAATATTACGAGAAATAACTTCAGTAACTTTAAAGCCGTATGAAAAACTCAACGAAACGTGAAAACACATTACAAATATTCCGAGGAATAACTTCAGTAAATTTAGAGCCGTGTGAAAAACTCAACGAAACGTGAAACACAATATTTGTAATGTGGAAATCCTGAGGAATAGCTTCAGTAACTTTAGAGCCGTGTGAAAAACTCAACGAAACGTGAAAACACATTTCCACATTACGAATATTCCGGGGAATAACTTCAGTAAATTTAGAGCCGTGTGAAAAACTCAACGAAACGTGAAAACACATTTCCACATTACAAATATT
>NW_013831977.1:0-423 GCF_000517525.1 Limulus polyphemus
AACTATATGAACGCCTTGGTGTAACTCTAGTTACCGAATGTGTAACCCCATACTCATCTTTAGCGTTATTTCGTACAACAACTCCACGAACAACTATGTGTAACTCTAGTTACCGAATTTGTAACCACCATACTCATCTTTAGCGTTATTTGGTACAATAACTCCACGAAGACCTAGGTGTAGCTCTAGTTACAGAATTTATAACCACCATATTCATCTTTAGCCTTAATTGGTACAACTAAACCATGAACACCTAGATGTATCAATAGTTACCGAATTTATAACCATATTCATCTTTAGCCTTACTTGGTACAACTACTCCATGAACACCTAGGTGTAACTCTAGTTAGAGAACTTATAACCACCATACTCATCTTTAGCCTTACTTGGTTCAACTACTCCATAAACACCTAGGTGTAACTC
>NW_013831978.1:0-424 GCF_000517525.1 Limulus polyphemus
AATATAACTAACTGTAAACCTACTAAACAAATCTCTGTCTTTCTGTTACAATATAACTAACTGTAAGCTATTCAACAAATCTCTGTTTTTCTGTTACAATATAACTAACTGTAAACCTACTAAACAAATCTCTGTCTTTCTGTTACAATATAACTAACTGTAAACCTAGTCAACAAATCTCTGTCTTTCTGTTACAATATAACTGTAAACCTATTCAACAAATCTCTGTCTTTCTGTTACAATATAACTAACTGTAAACCTATACGGTAAGGCTAAAACATTCTATGTCATCATTTCTGTTACAATATAACTAACTATAAACCTATACGGTAAGGCTAAAACATTCTATGTCATCATTTCTATTACAATATAACTAACTGTAAACCTATACGGTAAGGCTAAAACATTCAATGTCATCATTTCT
>NW_013831979.1:0-773 GCF_000517525.1 Limulus polyphemus
ACTTAGTATCGTTAAATTTTCTGTCTTCTTATTGACAGGACACATTATTGTTAAATCTGGTGTTTTCTTACTGACAGTGCACATTATCTTTGAATATCGTTTCTTCTTATTGAAAGTACACAGTATCGTTAAATCTTGTGTCTTCTTATTGACAGTACACAGTATCTTTAAATCAAATGCCAATTAGAAGACACAAGATTTAACGATACTGTGTACTGTCAATAAGAAGACACAAGATTTAACGATACTGTGTACTTTCAATAAGAAGACACAAGATTTTTATTGACAGTACACAGTATCGTTAAATCTTGTGTCTTCTTATTGACAGTACACAGTATCGTTAAATCTTGTGTCTTCGTTTTGACAGTACACAGTATCGTTAAATCTTGTGTCTTCTTATTGACAGTACACAGTATCGTTAAATCTTGTGTCTACTTATTGACAGTACACAGTATCGTTAAATCTTGTGTCTTCTTATTGAGAGTACACAGTATCGTTAAATCTTGTGTCTTTTATTGATAGTAAACAGTATTGCTAAATGGTGTATCTTCTTATTGATAGTATACAGTATTGTTAAATCTTGAGTCTTCTTATTGAAAATATACACAGTATCGTTAAATCTTGTGTCTTCTTATTGACAGTACACAGTTATCGTTAAATCTTGTGTCTTCTTATTGACAGTACACTGTATCGTTAAATCTTGTGTCTTCTTATTGTACAGTACACAGTATCGTTAAATCTTGCGTCTTCTTATTGACAGTACACAATATTGT
>NW_013831980.1:0-423 GCF_000517525.1 Limulus polyphemus
GGAAACATCCACCAACCGATATGAAGGGTCGAACTTCCATTCTGCTAACTTTTATATACGAATAATGTTAGTACTTTATAGTTTTAAAACACGCATAAAAACAGTAAAACATGTGATAATCAAGATTATATCGAATTTATCTAATGAACTATAGAATTGCAACCGTAAAATGTGTATCTATTAGTCGGTGTTAAATGCGCTGTCATTATTTTCAACAATTCTTCGGTATTATAGAATTATAGGTATAAAACGGAAGGTAAAGATGACGTCAAAATATATTTTTATGTCAAAAGCAAATAATACAAAACGTAAAAATGCTTTAGATATTATTCAAAAATACCCTGTTTCCAACATCAGTCAATTTCAAATGAAAATTTGTTTCTTCTAAATAACAAGAAATTTAAGCTTTTTGCATTATAAATT
>NW_013831981.1:0-423 GCF_000517525.1 Limulus polyphemus
TACAAATATCTGAACAATACATCCTAGAGTAAACCTATGAAAACCAAAATTTGGCTCCTAAAAACCTTGGGGTTTTAAATGCTCTGTGATGCTATCTGGGCATATTTCGGAGTTAATTCACAAAACTGCAAAATAAGTATATTCATCCATTCCATTTTACTTATTTTTCTATCTATCTGGAAAGAACTACATAAAGTGACCATCACCGAGTTTAGTTTTTTTAACAGCAGGCACCATCGGTTACCACCATTAGCTTAAGCATTCCTGGCATAAATTAATGTTACTCAATATATTGATCAATATGGGAATACACTGACTAATTGTGCCTAATTCATTGACATTAGGGCTAATTTTAGAAATTAGATGAATCCAACGGACCTAGGCCTAGAGATTTATGATAAGCTTAAAGCATGATGCATTGCT
>NW_013831982.1:0-423 GCF_000517525.1 Limulus polyphemus
AGTAATTTTACCTTATATTTCATTTGAACTTTCTACATCACAATTTCAAGGTGTCTAAACAATTATACATTAAACCCATGTTAGCAGGACGTGCTCCACTCTGCATCTCCCTACTCGTGTTGCCGTCATCTACGCCAACACATCATACTCTCTTCCAATCTGACGTCACCACGTTGTGCATAAACAACCACACGTGCGTTTCACGTGCTCCGTCCAACTCGACGCGTCATTACATGCAGACAGTTCTTCTTCCTCTCTCTTCCTTCGATTTTCCCTTAACTTGACGGCTTTTCCACTTGTTTGGAGGCAACCCAGCTTGTAAAAGACCCATTAAAATCAAAATTCTCATCTAGTATATCATCCTAATCGTAAACAATTGTTGGTACACTAAAGACCGCTTTTAAAAAATTCAACGCTCTCGTT
>NW_013831983.1:0-432 GCF_000517525.1 Limulus polyphemus
GATTTTCTTGGAACTGTTGGAGACTTTCTTCCTGTTTCCTTTCTTGTTCTAGTTGCCACTGCTGTAATCTCTCTTCTTGTTTCTTTTCTTCCGTAATCCCTTCTTGTTTTTTTCGTACTTCTTGTTTCTTTTCTTTTTCCTCCAACAACTGCTGTAATCTCTCTTCTTGTTTTTTCTCGTTCTTCTTGTTTCTTTTCTTTTTCCTCCAACAACTGCTGTAATCTCTTTCTTGTTTATCTTCTCATTCTTCTTGTTTCTTTTCTTTTTCCTCCAACAACTGCTGTAATCTCTCTTCTTGTTTATTTTCTCGTTTTTCTTGTTTCTTTTACTGTTCTTGTATTGCTGCCATCAAATCTGCTAAGCTGTAGTTTGATTTGCCGCTTTTCGTTTCCATTTTTTTTTCTTCTTTTACATCCCACTTCTGACACAAAT
>NW_013831984.1:0-423 GCF_000517525.1 Limulus polyphemus
TCTTACTTGTTACTATACTGTACTAAAGTAAGTTACTACAGTTATCTTCCATGTTACTGTACTAAAGTAAGCTACTACAGTTATCTTCCATGTTACTGTACTAAAGTAAACTACTACAGTTATCTTCCATGTTACTGTACTGTACTAAAGGAAGCTACTACAGTTATCTTCCATGTTACTGTACTAAAGTAAGCTACTACAGTTATATTCCATGTTACTGTACTGTACTAAAGTAAACTACTACAGTTATATTCCATGTTACTATACTAAAGTAAGCTACTACAGTTATCTTCCATGTTACTGTACTGTACTAAAGTAAGCTACTACAGTTATCTTACTTGTTACTATACTGTACTAAAGTAAGTTACTACAGTTATCTTCCATGTTACTGTACTGTACTAAAGCAAACTACTACAGTTATCT
>NW_013831985.1:0-423 GCF_000517525.1 Limulus polyphemus
GTGAGGAAAGGAAGATTAGCAACTGAAAATAGGTCTTCAATTAATCAATCTACTATCGAACAGAGAACTAAAAAAGTGATCATTTGTTATAATTCGTCATCTATTAAACTTTATATTGAAAGGATGACTAGAGATTGAGAACAGGGCTTTAGATAAAGGAAGAACTAACAGAGTGAGATGTTTTAAATTGACTGATACTAAACTGTCTGTTGAAAACAGTGCTAAAAAAGCGAATTAACAAAGCGCAAGGCCTCAAATAACAGAGAAGCCATTTGTTTTCCTTATGTCGAAACTAATTAATTTTAAAGTAATATTGAAGTTAAGTGAATAGCTCAGAAAGTTTTTAAATAAAATACTGTCCCCACCTTTAAATCAAGTGTCCCCCCACTTTCAATTAAATACTGTTCCCTCTTCATGGGTAAG
>NW_013831986.1:0-422 GCF_000517525.1 Limulus polyphemus
TGCTCACAAGGGTTTGCCGAATACAACTTTACCGATACACTCAACTTCAACAATCGCGCTAAAACAAACGCTGTAACAACGAACGTCTACAATACTTCTGACTGCAGTTCAATTACTCACTATCTACACACACATTACAATAATCTCCCGTCACGTTGTCATCCTCCTTTATATACCAGTCTACCCTCCATCTAGTAAATACTAGAGCATTCGCTAAGATACGGGATAGTTCTAGAAACGTGGCGTCACACCAGTCATGTGACTCGCTGACGCAACATGGTGAATTAATAATATATTTCTTCACGAACGGAGAATGTTCTGCAAAAATAAATGAAGTAAAGTCATGAAATATCAGCATAAAGTATTGTGTATTTCAAAATGTTTATACAGTCTTACTTGTGGAATTTTCTCGTCTTCTCGCC
>NW_013831987.1:0-424 GCF_000517525.1 Limulus polyphemus
ATTTTCAAGGAAGGTGATAAAAATTGTCCCAGTAATTATAAACCCATTAGTCTTACATCGTTTGTGGGAAAAGTTTGATAAAAGATGCTTTGCAAAGTCACTTACAGTTTAGAATTTTATTGGATAGATGATGGTAAGAATGTAGATTTGATCTATCTGGATTTTCAGAAAGCATTTGACAATGTGCCACATAAAATGCTTGTAAAAAACTATCTCTATAGGTGTGAGGGATAAGTTAGCAAATTAGATGGAAGAGTGGCTGGATGGAAGAAAGAAGAGGGTTTGTTACAAATGGAGTTCAGTCGAACTGGATTAATGTCACCAAGTGGGGTACCTCAGGGCTCAGTTTTAGGATGTTTGCTCCTTTTTATTTCATCAATGACCTAGATGAAGGAATAGTCAATAAGTTACTTAAAGGTGCAGA
>NW_013831988.1:0-814 GCF_000517525.1 Limulus polyphemus
ATCTATAATAAAAGACCTACAAGTCACTATCCATCCATAATAAAAGACCTACCAGCCACTATCCATCTATAATAAAACACCTACCAGTCACTATCCATCTATAATAAAAGACCTACCAGCCACAATCCATCTATAATAAAAGATCTACCAGCCACTGTCCTACTATAAAAAAACCTACCAGTAACTATCCATCTGTAATAAAAGACCTACCAGCCACTCTCTATCTATAGTAAAAGACCTATCAGCCACTATACATCTATAATAAAACACCTACTAGTCACTATCCATCTATAATAAAACACCTACCAGCCACTATCCATCTATAATAAAAGACCTTCCAGCCACTATCCATATATAGTGAAAGACCTGCCAGTCAATATCCATCTATCGTTAAAGACCTACCAGTCGCTATCTATCTATATTAAAAGACCTATCAGCCACAATCCATCTATAATAAAAGACCTACCACCCACTATCCATCTATAATAAAACACCTACCACCTACCAGCCACTATCCATCTATAATAAACACCTACCAGTCACTATCCATCTATAATAAAAGACCTACCAGCCACAATCCATCTATAATAAAAGACCTAACAGCCACTATCCTACTATAAAAAAAACCTACCAGTAACTATCCATCTATAATAAAAGACCTACCAGCCACTATCCATATATAATGAAAGACCTACTAGCCACTTCGTCCACTATCCATCTATAATAAAAGACCTTTAAGCCACTATCCATATATAGTGAAAGACCTGCCAGTCACTATCCATCTATCGTTAAAGACCTACCAGTCACTATCTAT
>NW_013831989.1:0-985 GCF_000517525.1 Limulus polyphemus
GTGTCTTCTTATTGACAGTCCAAAGTATTCTTAAATCTCGTGTCTTCTTATTGATAGTACACAGTATCGTTAAATCTTGTGTCTTCTTATTGACAGTACACAGCATTGTTAAAACTTGTGTCTTTTTATTGACAGTACACAGTATCGTTAAATCTTGTGGCTTGTTAGTGATAGTACACAGTATTGTTAAATCTTGTCTTCCTTTTGATTGTACATAGTATTGTTAAATCTTGTGTCTTCTTATTGACAGTACACAGTATTGTTAAATCTTGTGTCTTCTTATTGACAGTACACATAATCGTTAAATCTTGTGTCTTCTTATCGAAAGTGAACAGTATTGTTAAATCTAGAGTCTTCTTATTGACAGTACACAGTATTGTTAAATCTCGTGTCTTCTTATTGACAGTACACAGTATCGTTAAAGATGTCAATAAGAAGACACAGAATTTAACAACCCTATGTATTATCAATAAGAAGAAAAGATTTAACGATACTGTGTACTGTCAATAAGAAGACACGAGATTTAACAATACTGTGTACTGTGTACACAGTATCGTTAAATCTTGTGGCTTGTTATTGATAGTACACCTGTGTACTGTCAATAAGAAGACACATGATTTAACAATACTGTGTACTATCAATAAAAAGACACAAGTTTTAACAATGCTATGTATTGTCAATAAGAAGACACATGATTTAACGATACTGTGTACTATCCATAATAAGCCATAATATTTAAAGATACACTGTGTACTATCAATAAAAAGACACAAGTTTTAACAATGTATCGTTAAATCTTATGGCTTGTTATTGATAGTACACAGTATCCTTAAATCTTGTGTCTTCTTATTGACAGTACACAACATTGTTAAAACTTGTGTGTCAATAAAAAGTTTAACGATACTGTGTATTTCTTGTGGCTTGTTAGTGATAGTACACAGTATCGTTAAATCTTTTGGCTTGTTAGTGATAGTACACAGTATCG
>NW_013831990.1:0-423 GCF_000517525.1 Limulus polyphemus
ATAAATCTTTTATCTTCTTATTGACAGGACACAGTATTGTTGAATCTTGTGTCTTCTTATTGACAGTACACAGTATTGACAAATCCTGTATATTCTTATTGAAAGGACACATTATTGATAAATCTTGTGTCTTCTTATTGACAGTACACAGTATTGATAAATCCTCAATCTTCTTATTGACAAAGACACAGTATTGTTAAATCTTGTGTCTTCTTATTGACAGTACACAGTAATGATAAATCCTGTATCTTCTTATTGACATGACACAGTATTGATAAATCTTGTATCTTCTTATTGACAGGACACAGTATTGTTAAATCTTGTGTCTTCTTATTACAGTACACAGTATTGATAAATCCTGTATATTCTTATTGACAGGAAACAGTATAGTTAAATCTTGTGTCTTCTTATTGACAGTACACA
>NW_013831991.1:0-987 GCF_000517525.1 Limulus polyphemus
CAATTAAACAGAACTTCATTACAAATGAAAAAAGATAATTTAATTACTGACGATCTTTATTTTTATCTACGTAAAACTGATTCACGCACACCACAATTCTATAGCATTCCTAAACCACACAAACAGGACTGCCCCCTACGGCCTATACTGTCCACTTATGATTCATTCAACTACAATCTCGGCAAATACATAGCCTGGGCTCTCACACCATATGTAACATCTGCAGGTTCATTTTTTTAAAGATGCCTTCAATTTTAAATATACACTAGAACAAGTAAAGAGAGAGAGAAGCAAAAAGTGTGCTGGGGATGTGCATTAACTTGTTGGGGTCATTAATGTAGAAGTTGAGTGCAATATTGCAAGCTTCATTGGCGGGGACTTTGGTGAAGAGTGACACGACATCACAACTAGCCATTAAGGCTTCAGAATGAAACAGGATTGCCCATACTTAAACCATCTATTTGAAGGAAATGTTCGTTGTTGAAAATGAAGTTGGTTTTAGTCGTTGTAAATTCTAACCCGTTCTTGCCAATATATTCATGACCCAGATCGAAACACAAGCCATACATTCTGCGCTTTATCCCCCACTATACTGGTACAAATATGTCTATGACACTTTTGCTGGTTTCACTTCTACAGACTTTCTTTAAACATATAAATTCCATTCATCCCAACATCAAATTTACCATAGAACACGAAAACAATAAACAGTTATCCTTTCTTAACCTCAAAATTATTAGATTGGGCACACAGTTTAAAACCAAAATTCACCGCAAAACACACACACTGGTCTCTACATCCCCTGGAATTCCGCTCATGACACCACACAAAAAATCAATACATTTAAAAACCTCATAAACACAGCCACAAGACTCTGTTCAACGGACTACATAAATGAAGAAATTAACCACTTAAAGCATTCCTTTATTCACACCAATAAATTCCCACCAGCTATAGTTGAAAAACTCTCCAACTTTCCCCACAATG
>NW_013831992.1:0-422 GCF_000517525.1 Limulus polyphemus
TTTCTTGAATTATGTAGTGAAAATCATTTACTTGTTTCTTGATGTATATAGTGAAAATCATTTACTTGTTTCTTGATGTACGGAGTGAAAATCATTTAATTTTTTCTTGATGGACAGAGTGAAAACCATTAACTTGTTTCTTAAAGTAGGGAGTGAAAATCATTTACTTGTTTCTTGATGTAGAGAGTGAAAATCATTTACTTGTTTCTTGATGTAGAGAGTGAAAATCATTTACTTGTTTCTTGATGTAGCTACTGAAAATAATTAACTTTTTTGTTGTTGTAGGGAGTGAAAATCATTTACTTCTTTCTTGTTGTAGAGAGTGAAAATCATATACTTGTGTCTTGATGTAGAGAGTGAAAATCATTTACTTGTTTCTTGATGTAGGGTGTTAAAATCATTTACATACTTCTTGATGTAAG
>NW_013831993.1:0-423 GCF_000517525.1 Limulus polyphemus
TGTTTTCAACACTAGGGTGACAACGATAATACACATTAGAATTGTAAACTTCAGTGCATTTTCTATGTTTTCAACACTAGTGTGACAACAATAATACATATTATGATTGTGTATTTCAGTGTAATTTTTTTGTTTTCAACACTAGTATGACAACAATAATACACATTAGGATTGAAGACTTCAGTGCATTTTTATGTTTTCAACACTAGTGTGAGAACAATAATACACATTAGGATTGTGTATTTCAGTGTATTTTTTATGTTTTCAACACTAGTGTGACAACAATAATACATATTATGATTGTGTATTTCAGTGTATTTTTTATGTTTTCAACAACTGTGTGACAACAATAATACACATTAGGATTGTAGACTTCAGTGTATTTTTTATGTTTTCAACACTAGTATGACAACAATAATACAC
>NW_013831994.1:0-1090 GCF_000517525.1 Limulus polyphemus
AAACCACTGTCTTAGTGGCGTAGTTGTATCTAGTAAGGCTAAAGATGAGTATGGTTGTTATAAATTCCGTAACTAGAGTTAAACCTAAGTGTTCATGGAGTAGTTATACCAAGTAAGGCTAAAGATGAGAATGGTGATTATAAATTCTATAATTAGATTTAAACCTATGTGTTCATGGAGTAGTTTACCAAATAATGTTAAAGACGAGTATGTTGGTTACAAATTCGGTAACTAGAGTTACACCTAGGTGTTCGTGGAGTTGTTGTACCAAATAACGCTAACGATGAGTATGGTGGTTATAAATTCGATAACTAGAGTTACACCTAGGTGTTCGTGGAGTTGGTGTACCAAGTAACGCTAAAGATGAGTATGGTGGTTATAAATTCAGTAAATAGAGTTACACTTAGGTATTCGTGGGGTACAACAACTAAATAACGCTACAGATAGTATGGTGAACACCTAGGTGTAACTCTAGTTACCGAATTTGTAACCGTGGAGTTGTTGTACCAAATAACGCTAACGATGAGTATGGTGGTTATAAATTCGGTAACTATAGTTACACCTAGGTGTTCATTGAAGAGTTGTGAACTCTAGTTACCGATTTATAACCACCATACTCATCTTTAGCTTTACCTGGACACCTAGGTATTCGTGGAGTTGTTGTTTGCGTTATTGGTAAAATGAGTATGGGTTACACATTCAGTAACTGGAGTTACACCTAGGTGTTGATGGAGTAGTTGTACCAAGTAAGGCTAAAGATGAGTATGGTGGTTATAAATTCGGTAACTAGAGTAACACCTAGGTGTTCATGGAGTAGTTGTACCAAGTAAGGATAAAGATGAATATGGTGGTTATAAATTCGGTAACTAGAGTTACACCTAAGTGTTAATGGAGTAGTTTTACCAAGTAAAGCTAAAGATGAGTATGGTGGTTGGAAATTTTGTAACTAGAGTTACACCTAGGTGAACATGGAGTAGTTGTACCAAGTAAGGCTAAAGATGAGTATTGTGGTTATAAATTCGGTAACTTAGAGTAACACCTAGGTGTTCATGGAGTAGTTGTACCAAGTAAGGCTAAAGATGAATATTGG
>NW_013831995.1:0-422 GCF_000517525.1 Limulus polyphemus
CTCATACTATCATCTTTGTCTATAATTATTCTCTAACATATTTCATCATCTACATCAGCTCAAAAACCAAATATGTTTGTTGAGTGTTAATTGTGAACAAGATTAATAAACTAGAGAAGAAATTGAAAACAGTTTTGTCACGCTACAAGTACAACATCACAAATAGTACGAGATTGTCTACTATAGCACAGAAATGAATGCTGCAGAAGGGAGGTGTTTTATACCTTGGAAAGATCTACTAAAAGTTTTACGAGACACAATTCATTACATCAGTAGTTGTATGGATGAAAGTTCACACTTCGGGCAGAGAAACAAAGCTAATGTTGCGATATAAGAAATAGCAAGATTAAATCCAGGTTAAGTAGTTAGCATATAGGATCACCTACAAAAGTTGTAATATTTTCAAAACGAAACCCAAAACT
>NW_013831996.1:0-421 GCF_000517525.1 Limulus polyphemus
AAGGGGCAGTGTTACGACAGCAGAGGTCACGTGGCGCTTGTATCACGCCACTTCCTTCTTGAACTTTCATGAAATGTTGGGAGACTACTAGAATGGGGTAGTCTTGTATATATATAAGACCGGCCAAGAAACAACGTAAGGTGGTGAGTAATAGAACTGCGGACAGAGAGAGAATAATGTTGGGCACGTGAGACATTTGTTGTGAGTTATAGCAATTGTTATAGCGCGACTGTTGAAATTAAGTGTATCGCAAAGTTGTATTCAGAAAGAATAAACCAGTTTTATTTAAGAAAGGACTTGTATCGGTAAAGTTTCTTCTGTAAGAATTTTTACGGAAAATTAACTAACGAACGGAGACGTAACATATGGTTTATGATGTTTCACTGATCCTGAACAGTAATTTGTAAGTAATTTTATGTTA
>NW_013831997.1:0-419 GCF_000517525.1 Limulus polyphemus
ACCTTGTCTCCTGGTACAAAGCTAACTTCAGTAGATCTCTTATCATAAGATAACTTCATCGAATCAGCAGACGTTTTAAAGTTTGAATGCACTTGATGGTGAATATCATTCATCCTTTCTGTTAACACTTTCACAAACTCTGACACATTTTCAGGAAACTCTTCATAAGGTGGGCGTCCTGTTAACAGATCCACTGGCAACCAAAGTTCCCGACCAAACATCAACTTTGCTGGAGTGTATCCAGTAGCTTCATGCTCTGCTGTCCTATAAGCCATCAACAGTGGAGGTAGTAAAACATCCCAGTCATCTTGGCGACTATTACAAAACTTTGCCAATTCCTGTCCCAGTGTCCAGTTGTACTTTTCTACCATCCCATCGGACTGTGGGTGAAGTGGCGTTGTCCTCGTCTTTCTGATGCT
>NW_013831998.1:0-422 GCF_000517525.1 Limulus polyphemus
CACCTTATGAAGAGTTGCTCGAGAATGTGTCAGAGTTTGTGAAAGTGTTATTGGAATTAAGAAGACATTGAGTCACCTACGCCAAAGATTTTACTGGATAGGTATGAGGCAAGATGTGGAAGAATGGTGCAGGACATGCAGTACATGTAGTGCTAAAAGGGGACCCAAGCATAAGGGACGCCCACCTTATGAAGATTTGCCTGTGAATATGTCAGAGTTTGTGGAGGTGTAATTGGAAAGGATGGATGATATTCACCATCAAGTGCGTTCAAACTTGAAAACGTCTGCTGATTCGATGAAGCTATTTTATGATAAGAGATCTATTGAAGTCAGCTTTGAACCAGGAGACAAGGTGTGGTTGTATAATCCCAGGAAGACCAAAGGAAAATCTCCTAACTTGTCTTCTCCATGGGAAGGCCCAT
>NW_013831999.1:0-531 GCF_000517525.1 Limulus polyphemus
TAATAAACTCATTAATAGTATGTTCTTTTACTTGCCCAACACAAGTAATAACAGTCATAACAAACTCATGTTAATAGTATGTCATATGTTTTACTTACCCAACACAGGTAATAACAGTCATAACAATATCAGTAATAGTATGTTATTTTACTAACCAAACACAGGTAAGATCAGTCATAACAAACTCATTAATCGTATGTTCTTTTACTAACCCAACACAGGTAAGATCAGTCATAAAAAACTCATTAATAGTATGTTATTTTACTTACCCAACACAGGTAATAACAGTCATAACAAACTCATTAATCGTATGTTATTTTACTAACCCAACACAGGTAAGATCAGTCATAATAAACTCATTAATAGTATGTTATTTTACTTACCCAACACAGGTAAGATCAGTCATAACAAACTCATTAATAGTATGTTCTTTTACTAACCCAACACAGGTAAGATCAGTCATAACAAACTCATTAATAGTATGTTCTTTTACTTCCCCAACACAGGTAAGATCAGTCATAACAATATCAT
>NW_013832000.1:0-420 GCF_000517525.1 Limulus polyphemus
GATAAAGTATGATTTTAAAAAGTAGAAGAAGTAATACAGAACTGTATAGTGGCGGAAGTTATTCACAAAAATATTTTCCTCTAGCAACATGCCATCATTTTGTTTCGATCTTTAAATTGCAAGCAACAAAAAAGAGAAAAACACACAAACCTTAATTAGATTTAATTATACTTGACACAAGACATTAGTATTAGACCTATTATAATGTTTGAAATATTCTTTATTCAATCTCTTAGTATTAATAATGTCTTATTAATAGCATAATTAAGTATTATATGATATATTTTACCAAAATTAAAAATGTAATCTGTGTGATCAAAAAGTTCATAAATATTATAATTAATTATGTTTTATTACATGTGTAGATGGCCGCTCTTTCAGTCATGGGGGCGTTATAAAGTACCATCAATCCCACTATTC
>NW_013832001.1:0-419 GCF_000517525.1 Limulus polyphemus
CGTTATAGCGTTTGTTTTAGCGCGAATGTTGGAATCAAGTGTATCGTAAAGTTATATTCAGAAAGAATAAACCATTTTATTAAGTAAGGACTTGTGTCGCTAAACGGAGAGTTAATTAACAAACGGAGACGTAACAATATGTTTATTGTAACATATTATGGCTTCCTTTTAAAATGCATTAATAAATAAAAATCTTTAGGAAACTAATAATATAATTATATATATATTTAAAGTTAACGTAGTGAAATGGATACATTTGTTTTTAAGTTAAGCACAAAGCTACACGATGGGCTATCTGTGCTCTGCCCACCATGGGTATCGAAAACTTGTTTCTAGTGTTGCAAGCCCGCAGACATACTGCTGTGGTACATGGTTCATCATCATGTGGTTCATGTGGTTCATCATCAGGTACATGATGA
>NW_013832002.1:0-444 GCF_000517525.1 Limulus polyphemus
AGTATTGTTAAATCTTGTGCCTTTTTATTGACAGTACACAGTATCGTTAAATCTTGTCTTCTTTTGTATTAGTACATAGTATTTTAAATCTTGTGTACTTCTTATTGAGTATTAAACGGTATTGATAAATCTTGTGTCTGCTTATTGACAGTACACAGTATTTGTAAATCTTGTCTTCTTATTGATAGTACACAGTATCGTTAAATCTTGTGTCTTCTTTTTTACAGAACACAGTATTGATAAATCCTGTATCTTCTTATTGAAATGACTCAGTATTGTTAAATCTTGTGCCTTCTTATTGACATTACATAGTTTTGTTAAATTTTGTGTCTTCTTATTGACAGTACACAGTATTGATAAATCCTCTATCTTCTCATTGACAGGACACAGTATTGTTAAATCTTGTGTCTTCTAATTGACAATACACAGTATTGATAAATCCTT
>NW_013832003.1:0-421 GCF_000517525.1 Limulus polyphemus
AACTGAAATGTCCTGGATCATGATAACGTCAAAGCCTGTTGGCATGCACCACTTTTGGCTTACCTCGCTGACCACATTTTATTCGGAAAGTCACGTCTGAGAGACGATCCACTATGTCATATGGGCATTCCCATGGAGAAGACAACTTAGGAGACTTCCCTTTGGTCTTCCTGGGATTATACAACCACACCTTGTCTCCTGGTACAAAGCTGACTTCAGTAGATCTCTTATCATAACATAGTTTCATGGAATCAGCAGACGTTTTCAAGTTTGAACGCACTTGATGATGAATATCACCCATCCTTTCAGATAACATTTTCACGAACTCTGACACATTTTCAGGCAACTCTTCGTAAGGTGGGCATCCTGTTATCAGATTCACTGGCAACCGAAGTTCCCGACCAAACACCAGCTTTGCTGG
>NW_013832004.1:0-422 GCF_000517525.1 Limulus polyphemus
GTAAAGGTGATTGGTACTCGATTGTTGGTATTGTCTAGAGATGACTAAGACTCTGTTGTTGGCATTGTCTCGAGAGTTGACTACGACTCGAGTGCTGCTATTAAGTTGTCTCTAGAGGTGACTAGGACTCGAGTGTTGCTACTAAGTTGTCACTAAAGGTGACTAGAACTCGAGCGCTACTATGAAGTTGTCAATAGAGGTAACTAGGACTCGATTATTGGTATTGTCTCTGGAGGTGACTAGGACTCGTGTGCTGCTGTTAATTTGTCACTAAACAAGACTGGGACACCATTGTTGGTATTGTCTAGAGGTGACTAGGACTCTATTGTTGGTATTGTCTCGAGAGGTGACTAGGACTGGAGTGTTGCTATTAAGTGTTCAAAAGAGGTAACTAGGACTCGATTATTGATATTGTCTCTAGA
>NW_013832005.1:0-422 GCF_000517525.1 Limulus polyphemus
GTACAACAAAACAATTCACATGTTAAGGAACGTTTTCAGTGCACCAAAGATATGTGGACCAGCATTCTTTGCACAACAAAACAATTCACATGTCAAGGAATGTTTTCAGTGCACCAAAGATACGTGGACCAGGATTGTTTGTA
This sequence comes from Limulus polyphemus, assembly GCF_000517525.1. Lineage (NCBI taxonomy): Eukaryota > Metazoa > Arthropoda > Merostomata > Xiphosura > Limulidae > Limulus > Limulus polyphemus. The sequence goes on from NW_013832005.1 coordinate 144, forward strand.
CAACAAAACTATTCACATGTCAATGAAGATGTTTAGTGAGCTAAAGATTCATGGACGAGCATTGTTTGTACAACAAAATAATTCACATGTGAATGAACATGTTCAGTGAGCTTAAGTATCGTTAAATCGTGTGGCTTTTTATTGATAGTACACAGTATTGCTAAATCGTGTGTATTCTTATTGATAGAACACAGTATTGTTAAATCTTCTGTCTTCTTATTGACAGTACACAGTATCGTAAAAGCTTGTGTCTTCTTATTGACAGTACACAGTATCGTT
>NW_013832006.1:0-421 GCF_000517525.1 Limulus polyphemus
GCTGGAGTGTATCCAGTGTTTCATGCTCTGCTGTCCTATAGGCCCTCAACAGTGGAGGGAGTAAGACATCCCAGTCATCTTGGCGGGTATTACAAAACTTTGCCAATTCCTGTCCCAGTGTCCAACTGTACTTTCCTACCATTCCATCAGACTGTGGGTGAAGTGGCGTTGTCCTGGTCTTTCGTATGTCAAACAACTTGCAGCATTCATGGAACACAGCTGATTCAAAGTTACGGCCTTGATCTGAATGCAGTTCATATGGCATACCAAATCTGAAAAAGAAATCACTAAAAGCCGAAGCTACAGTTGTAGCTTCCTGATTTGGTATTGCATATGCCCCAGGCCACTTGATGAAACAATCTATTACCACACAAAAGTACCTGTTTCCTGAACTGGTTTTTAGCAAAGGACTAGCAATATC
>NW_013832007.1:0-417 GCF_000517525.1 Limulus polyphemus
TACTTGCCTACGATATTACTATAAGAATACCAGATATTTGGTGCTTGAATAAAATCTCACCTTTGATCATTATACCTTTCCTTTAGTTAACTTTAGATTACTACTTTTATGACGATTTTACAACAGAATAACATTTTACGATTGAAAATTCTGGTTCTGTTTATTTTGCCAGTGAGGAAGCCAATAAAGCTTAATTAGTCTATGTGATCATTAGCCGATTAAGTGATATGTCCACTTCCATCCCTGTCTTGTTTGGTTCCTTTATTCGAGTTCAGTAGCCAGCCCTACATAGCTTTTTTTTTATAAGATGGCGTACGTGGGTTACTAGGTTATAGAGTGTATTCTAAAGCTTTATAAAATTTTGCATAGAATAATAATAATAATAAAATAGGTAGTCAAAGATTGTGAAGACTGTTT
>NW_013832008.1:0-422 GCF_000517525.1 Limulus polyphemus
CCTGGCACGTTTCACTATCAATCTGTAAACCGGCCTGGCACGTTTCACTATCAATCTGTAAACCGGCCTGGCACGTTTCACTATCAATCTGTAAACCGGCCTGGCATGGCCTGGTGGTAAGGAAACTTGATTCGTAATCTGCGAATATGTTCGCCCTTTCAGCCACGGGTGCGTTATAATGTGATGGTCAATCCCACTGTTCGTTGGTAAAAAAGTATTCCAAGAGTTGGCGGTGAGTGGTGTTGACTAGCTGCTTTCCTTTTAGCCTACCAATGCTAAATTAGGGACGGCTAGTCCTCGAGTATCTTTGCATAAAATTAATAACAAAAGAATGTATATTTCACTTTCTCGCAGTCTTAAGGCTTATAACGCTAGAAATCTGGTTTCAATACCCGTGGTGGGCACAGCACAAATAGCCCATT
>NW_013832009.1:0-422 GCF_000517525.1 Limulus polyphemus
AATGAGGCCGTTTTAGGCCTAACTTTAACAAATAAAAAAATAAGTTTTGTAGTGCTTGCCTTGGATTCAAATGTGCAATGCGCTTGACCAATCAGATCGCTTAATGCAATTAGCATCGGTAATTGCCTAATCGGTATTTCAATTTTCATTTGATACTCGGCAGGCTGGCACGTGCTTACTGTCAAGTTGGATGCATCACCGAAAGTCAAAGTAGCGTATCTTAGGCCTCTGGAGCAAAATAGTTGTTTCTTAATTTTTCGTTCTTTTTTTTCCACCCATTACGATGTCTAAAGAAAATAGACTGTCATACACAGCTAAATTTAAATTAAGTGTGATTGATTATGCAAAAGAGCATGGAAACAGAGCTGCCGAAAGATATTTTGGTCCTCCACCAACAGAAAAAATGATTCGTTGGTGGCGCG
>NW_013832010.1:0-422 GCF_000517525.1 Limulus polyphemus
CCTGTTCCTAAAGGTGTCTTATCTGTAGGTAGCAATTTTCCACCGACAAACCAAGGTTTCCTGTTCCTAAAGGTCATATACAGTATTGGTGGTCCGGTGATTAGCACAATCTATGGTGTCTTAACCATTGTAATTTGATAATTGTCATTTAAACAGAACTCTGGACATCACTCCAGCGTCCATTCCATGCTTTTTTCAACAGTAAATTGTACGTCTTCTGGTTTCATATCTCTTACAATAGCAATTTGTACGTCTTCCGGTTTCATGGCACATACAACAGCAAATTGTACATCTCCCGGTTTCATGACTCCTACAACAACAAATTGTACATCTTCCGGTTTAATGACTCCTACAACAACAATTTGTACATCTTCTGGTTTCATGGCACATACAACATCAAATTGTACATCTTCTGGTTTCAT
>NW_013832011.1:0-421 GCF_000517525.1 Limulus polyphemus
GTAATAGCTATAGCTTACAACTTACTATTATATTTGTCTAGTCATAGCTATAGCTTACAACTTACTATTATACCTATCTAGTCATAGCTATAGCTTACAACTTACTATTATATTTGTCTAGTCATAGCTATAGCTTACAACTTACTATTATACTTGTCTAGTCATAGCTATAGCTTACAACTTACTATTATATTTGTCTAGTCATAGCTATAGCTTACAACTTAGTATTATACTTGTCTAGTCATGGCTATAGCTTACAACTTACTATTATATTTGTCTAGTCATAGCTATAGCTTACAACTTACTATTATACTTGTCTAGTCATAGCTAATCTTACAACCTACTATTATACTTGTCTAGTCATAGCTATAGCTTACAACTTACTATTATACTTGTCTAGTCATAGCTATAGCTTACAACT
>NW_013832012.1:0-420 GCF_000517525.1 Limulus polyphemus
ATATCCAGATTTATAACTGTTACATTATACATAACCAGATTTATAACTGTTACATTATACATAACCAGATTTATAACTGTTACATTATACATATCCAGATTTATAACTGTTGCATTATACATAACCAGATTTATAACTGTTGCATTATACATAACCAGATTTATAACTGTTACATTATACATAACCAGATTTATAACTGTTACATTATACATAACCAGATTTATAACTGTACATTATACATAACCAGATTTATAACTGTTACATTATACATATCCAGATTTATAACTGTTACATTATACATATCCAGATTTATAACTGTAACGTTATACATAACCAGATTTATAACTGTTACATTATACATATCCAGATTTATAACTGTTACATTATACATAACCAGATTTATAACTGTTATATTATACA
>NW_013832013.1:0-422 GCF_000517525.1 Limulus polyphemus
TATTATATGTTATGTATATTGATCTGTTGTATTGTTGGTAATTGTTATGTATGTTGATCTGTTGTATTGTTGGTAACTATTATATGTTATGTATGTTGATCTGTTGTATTATTGGTAACTACTATATGTTATGTATATTGATCTGTTCTATTGTTGGTAACTATTATATGTTATGTATGTTGATCTGTTGTATTGTTGGTAACTGTTATGTATGTTGATCTGTTCTATTGTTGATAACCATTATATGTTATGTATGTTGATCTGTTGTATTGTTGGTAACTACTATATGTTATGTATATTGATCTGTTCTATTGTTGGTAACTATTATATGTTATGTATGTTGATCTGTTGTATTGTTGGTAACTGTTATGTATGTTGATCTGTTTTATTGTTGGTAACTATTATATGTAATGTATATTGAT
>NW_013832014.1:0-421 GCF_000517525.1 Limulus polyphemus
GTTATGAGATTTAAGCTATTTGGTCTAAACATTTATGTGTTCGTGTTATAATTTGTGTTCATTCTAGAATGAAAGAGGCATAATTTGCATTTCAAAATTTTTTTATGATGCTTGCGAGATCGGTCAAATTTATTGAACCCGTACAGAGATTAATTACTGAAAATAACAGATAAAATATAAAGTTTTTCTTAAGAAATGTTTGGTAACTGTCTTGATATTATAAAGATTTTGCATGTAAAATTTCAAAATTTTCTAATGCATAAAAGTATTTTCAATCTTAAAATGAATATTACTTTGCATGATTGATAGGCAACATGCGAAAAGAAAAAATAGACGCAAGAAAAACATTGCTTTATAAACCTTCAGACTTAAAGAAATTTGATATGTTGCGTACAAAAACATTGTAATGTTTACTGATAAT
>NW_013832015.1:0-418 GCF_000517525.1 Limulus polyphemus
CTTAGGAACAGAATCCATCAAAGAATACGACTTCCATGCCCCCACCTATATATTGTCCTTGTGGTTTCGTATGCAGATAAATACATACTGAGAACTGCTGTGCCGTACAGCAGCTAAGATGTATACATTAAATACCAGTAAAAATACCGCTGTTACTAAAATACACATTAAATACCAGTAAAAATACCGCTGTTACTAAAATACACATTAAATACCAGTAAAAATACCGCTGTTACTAAAATATACATTAAATACCAGTAAAAATACTGCTATTACTAAAATACACATTAAATACCAGTAAAAATACCGTATTACTAAGATGTATACATTAAACACCAGTAACACACCCTCATCTCCAATGCAAATCAGGCTACTGTAATATCCTTGCCCGTATAATGAGCCCCCTGTAGCATCTACG
>NW_013832016.1:0-418 GCF_000517525.1 Limulus polyphemus
AACGAATAGTGGGATTGACCGTCACATTATAACGCCCCCACGGCTGAAAGGGCGAGCATGTTTGGTGGGATGCGGATTCGAACCCGCGACCCTCAGATTGTGAGTCGAGCGCCTTATCCACCTGGCCATGCCGGGCCTACTTGGAAAGGAAAACACACTACACAATTGCTACAAATGACCAGCATAGGGATATTCTTGTTATCTACTGGTTGACAAAGGCAGTAGGAAAGTTAACTAGACAGTAGGTTAAGCTATGGCGAAAGAAAAAGAGAGGCCTGGTCAGAATGTCTTTGTAATGTGTTTTCTTCAGAAGGTAAGTAAAGTTATTGTTGCATTTCTGCTTGTCTATTAATTTCCGGTATAAATTATTTCCGAGAAACTTCAGCGATACCAGTCCTTTCTTGAGTAAAACTAGTTT
>NW_013832017.1:0-418 GCF_000517525.1 Limulus polyphemus
CCTACAGATCCAGATCATGACTTACATCTAACACTGTCCTACAGGTCCAGATCATGACTTACATCTAACATTGTCCTACAGATCCAGATCATGTCTTACATCTAACATTGTCCTACAGTTCCAGATCATGACTTACATCTAACGCTGTCCAATATTTGTGATAAAAATTACGTAAACTGCATATGCATTTGACCTACGTTCCTACTAATTTGTCCATTTCGGATTCAAAAATCTAGAGGCATGTAAAAATAGCATTTCAGATCTATCTCCAGTCCCTTTGATCCCCACCCCCACCCTAGTGGCTCAGCGGTAAGTCTGATGGTTTATAAAGTTAAAAACAGGGTTTCAGTACCCTTGGAGAACACAGCTGAGATAGCACATTGTGTTGCTTTGTGCTCATCTAAAAACAACTACTACT
>NW_013832018.1:0-420 GCF_000517525.1 Limulus polyphemus
CTTCGCTAGACATGCAGATTTTAAAATGAGAGATTTTGAAAGTATAAGAAGCTGCTAAAAGCAGCTCTCGTGCTGTCAAAGATAGCTCAATCTAGGGGAAGTCTGGGCGCATGCCCTCCAGAAAATTAATATAATATAATTTACAGTTGCTATACAAATCAAATAAGTAAAAATGGAGGTGCTACAGCACCCCCGGTTCCGACGCCTCTGGTGTATACTAAGAGACAAAAAAAAAATGTGAATAACCCTTATTATCGTTAGGAGTACATCAATATTTACGCGTGTGGACGTAAGCTGGTTCTGGTACATTTTACACCACATTCAGTGATGTAGGAAGGAGTTTCAAAGTTGGGATGCTTCGCTGGACATGCAGATTTTACAATGAGAGATTGACAGTACAAGAAGCTGCCAAAAGCAGCT
>NW_013832019.1:0-422 GCF_000517525.1 Limulus polyphemus
ATTGTCTTTTTCATATATTAACAGCCATTTATTCCTTACAGTCTTAGTTATAATGGCCATTTTTCCTACATTTGTAACAGTTCTATTTTAATGACATCCTTTTGGAGGGTATTGTCTTTTTCATATATTAACAGCCGTTTATTCCTCACAGTTTTAGCTGTAATGGCCATGTTTCCTACATTTGTAACAGTTCTATTTTAATGACATCCTTTTGGAGGGTATTGTCTTTTTCATATATTAACAGCCATTTATTCCTTACAGTCTTAGCTATAATGGCCATTTTTCCTACATTTGTAACAGCTCTATTTTAATGACATCCTTTTGGAGGGTATTGTCTTTTTCATATATTAACAGCCATTTATTCCTTACAGTCTTAGCTGTAATGGCCATTTTTTCTACATTTGTAACAGTTCTATTTTAAT
>NW_013832020.1:0-698 GCF_000517525.1 Limulus polyphemus
CTTTACGTACATAAACAAGTGCTGACTATACTTTCTATCCGGTATGTTTACTTACTAACTGATTGCTGAAATCTTTACATACATAAATAAGTGCTGACTGTACTTTCTATTCGATATGGTTACTTACTAATTGATTGCTGCAATCTTTACGTACATAAACATGTGTTGACTATACTTTCTATCAGGTATGTTTACTTACTAAGTGATTGCTGTAATCTTTACGTACATAAACATGTGTTGACTATAATTTCTATCCGGTATGTTTACTTACTAACTAACTGCTGTAATCTTTACGTACATAAACAAGTGCTGGCTATACTTTCTATTCGATATGTTTACTTACTAACTGATTACCGTAATCTTTACGTACATAAACAAGTGCTGACTATACTTTCTATTCGATATGGTTACTTACTAATTGATTGCTGTAATCTTTACGTACATAAAAATGTGTTGACTATACTTTCTATCCGGTATGTTCGCTTACTAACTGATTGCTGTAATCTTTACGTACATAAACAAGTGCTGACTATACTTTCTATCCGGTATGTTTACTTACTAACTGATTGCTGTAATCTTTACGTACTTGCTGTAATCTTTACGTACATAAAAATGTGTTGACTATACTTTCTATCCGGTATGTTCGCTTACTAACTGATTGCTGTAATCTTTACGTACATAAACAAGTGCTGACTATA
>NW_013832021.1:0-420 GCF_000517525.1 Limulus polyphemus
ACATGTTGGTAGCAATGCATTCCAACAATGGCTTTTACATCATGTTGCTTAGCAATTAAACTATAACCTAATGTTGTTGTTAAGAGGCTATGTGCTGAAAGTATAAAATGAAATGCATAAACTACAAAGTTAAAAATAATATTTGTTGTTTTTTGACTTAGAGGCTCCATTAATTAAAGAGTCTTGTTTTTATTATTTAAGTTTAAAATTGGAGAACAAGTCAGAGGGAAAGTTACCTATATAAAAAGGCCATATCCCATAAAGGAGCAACAAAAGTACATAGGTTATACTCTTATGCTAAAATGATATCAGAATACACACACTAACAAAGTTATCTAGAATAAATCAACCTACTAACCCTAGTGAAGCTGGGTACTTTTGTTAATGTACGTGTATATATATATATAATATACATATAAA
>NW_013832022.1:0-420 GCF_000517525.1 Limulus polyphemus
CTTTAAGTGTTTGAGTGCAAATAACTATAATCAATAAATAACATATTCTTAGCAAAAATACTTAATTAAAATAATATCATTCTTTGTGTACAAGTTACTTAACTTTTAACAAAATCTTACCAGTTTCTGATACAGTCTTACTTTCCCTCACACAAAGCTAGCCCCATGTTCATCAGCCATCTAAGTATTACTAAAATAAATTTTCAAGATCAAAGCACCAATCTATATACTCCATCAATTTCACGCCATTTCTGAACATGTAAATATCATGTGATTATTTTCTCTGCTATTCTCACTGAATTCTCCCTTTCTTGATTGGCACAGTTGCTTAGACATGTTTTTTCACGTGTTTATGATATGCTTCTTTGCCATTTCAATTTTTTTTCAACAGATTTAATTTACTGTGTTTGTATTCACTTG
>NW_013832023.1:0-419 GCF_000517525.1 Limulus polyphemus
CCATAGTTTCACACGCTAGCGACAGGGCCACAATCAGTCTGATAAAGCAGCTCCATAATTCACACGCTAACCACAGGGCCATATCAGTCTGATAAAGCAGCTCCATAGTTTCACACGCTAACCACAGGGCCATATCAGTCTGATAAAGCAGCTCCATAGTTTCACACGCTAATCACAGGGCCACATTCCGTCTGATAAAGCAGCTCCATAGTTTGACACGCTAACCATAGGGCCACAATTAGTCTGATAAAGCAGCTCCATAGTTTCACACGCTAACCACAGGGCTACAATCAGTCTGATAAAGCAGCTCCATAGTTTCACACGCTAACCACAGGGCCACATTCAGTCTGATAAAGCAGCTCCATAGTTTCACACGCTAACCACAGGGCCACATTCAGTCTGATAAAGCAGCTCCATAG
>NW_013832024.1:0-421 GCF_000517525.1 Limulus polyphemus
GACCAATCTTCCTCCTAAAACAGGTCCTCTTCCTGAACACATCCAGAGCAATCTTCCTCCTAAAACAGGCCCACTTTCTGAACACATCTAGACCAATCTTCCTCCTAAAACAGGTCCTCTTCCTGAACACATCTAGACCAGTCTTCCTCCTAAAACAGGTCCTCTTCCTGAACACATCTAGACCAATCTTCTTCCTAAAACAGGTCCTCTTCCTGAACACATCTAGACCAGTCTTCCTCCTAGAATAGATTATTTTCTGAACACATCTAGACCAGTCTTCTTCTTCAAATAGGTCCTCTTCCTGAACACATCTAGACCAGTCTTCCTCCTAAAACAGGCCCTCTTCCTGAACACATCTAGACCAGTCTTCTTCTTCAAATAGGTCCTCTTCCTGAACACATCTAGACCAGTCTTTTCTCCT
>NW_013832025.1:0-419 GCF_000517525.1 Limulus polyphemus
TACATAACATAGGTAAATATCAGTATCAATTACTGTAGCATCATATATACATAATATAGGTGAATATCAGTATCAGTTACTGTAGTATCATATATACATAACATAGGTAAATATCAGTATCAGTTACTGTAGTATCATGTATATATATAACATAGGTAAATATCAGTATCAACTACTGTAGTATCATATATACATAACATAGGTAAATATCATATCAATTACTTTAGTATCATATATATCTACATATCATAAGTAAATATCAGAATCAGTTACAGTAGTATCATATATAACTAACACAGGTAAATATCAGTATCAGTTACAGTAGTATCATATATATATATAAAACATAGGTAAATATCAGTATCAATTACAGTAGTATCATATATACATAACATAGGTAAATATCAGTATCAGTTAGT
>NW_013832026.1:0-421 GCF_000517525.1 Limulus polyphemus
GTTGTAACAACTCGTTCTGGAGTGTAAACAAGTTTATTAGATTAAGATATAAAAGTTAAAGATCTGGAGTGTAAACTAGTTTATTAGATTAAGATGGCACAGGTCGTTCTGGAGTGTAAACTAGTTTATTAGATTAAGATGTCACAGCTCATTCTGGAGTGTAAACTAGTTTATTAGATTAAGATGTCACATCTCGTTCTGGAGTGTAAACTAGTTTATTAGTATAAGATGTCACACCTCGTTCTGGAGTGTAAACTAGTATATTAGATTAAGATGTCACAACTCCATCTGGAGTGTAAACTAGTTTATTATATTACGATATCACAGCTTGTTCTGGAGTGTAAACTAGTTTATTAGATTAAGATGGCACAGCTCCTTTGGAGTGTTAACTAGTATGTTAGATTAAGATGGCACAGCTCCT
>NW_013832027.1:0-419 GCF_000517525.1 Limulus polyphemus
GTTATGATAGTACACAGTGTCGTTAAATCTTTTGTCTTCTTATTGACAGTACACAGTATTGATAAATTCCTTATCTTCTTATTCACAGGACACAGTATTGTTAAATTATGTCTTCTTATTGACAGTACACAGTTTTGATAAATCCTGTAACTTCTTATTGACAGGACACAGTATTGATAAATCTTGTATCTTCTTATTGATAGGACTCAGTGTTTTTAAATCATGTGTCTTTTTATTGACAGTACACGTATCGTTAAATCTTGAGTCTTGTTATTTATAGTACACAGTATCATTAAATGTTATGTCTTGTTATGATAGTACGCAGTATCGTTAAATTTTGTGTATTCTTATTGACAGTACACAGTATTGATAAAACCTTTATCTACTTATTGACAGGATACAATTTGTAAATTTGTAGT
>NW_013832028.1:0-421 GCF_000517525.1 Limulus polyphemus
TATATATAATGTAATGTCTGTTGTATGTTATGTATATAAGTATAGTAGTAGTGTCTGTTATATGTATCTATATAGATATAATAGTAGTGTCTGTTGTATGTATCTATGTACAGGTAATAGTAGTGTCTGTTGTATGTTATCTATATAAATATAATAACACTGTCTGTTGTATGTTATGTATATAAATATAATAGTAGTGTCTGTTGTATGTTATCTATATACATATAATAGTACTATCTGTTGTATGTTATCTATATAAATATAATAGTAGTGTCTGTTGTATGTATCTATATAGATGTAATAGTAATGTCTGTTGTATGTATCTATGTACATATAATAGTAGTGTCTGTTGTATGTTATCTATATAAATATAATACTACTGTCTGTTGTATGTTATCTATATAAATATAATAGTACTGTC
>NW_013832029.1:0-422 GCF_000517525.1 Limulus polyphemus
AGACACAAGATTTAATAATACTGGGTACTGTCAATAAGATGACACCATATTTAACAATAATGTGTACTATCAATAAGAAAACACAAGATTTAACAATACTGGGTACTGTCCATAAGAAGACACAATATTTAACAATACTGTGTACTATCAATAAGAAAACACAAGATTTAACAATACTGGTTACTGTCCATAAGAAGACACAATATTTAACAATACTGTGTACTGTCAATAAGAAGACACAAGATTTAACAATACTGTGTACTGTCAATAAGAAGACACAAGATTTAACAATATTGGGTACTGTCCATAAGAAGACACAATATTTAACAATACTGTGTACTATCAATAAGAAGACACGAGATTTTACGATACTGTGTACTATCAATAACAAGACACAAGATTTAACAATACTGTGTTCTGTC
>NW_013832030.1:0-421 GCF_000517525.1 Limulus polyphemus
GCTACATATTTATATTTGTTAACAGTTATAAAACCACATTAAACCAACCAGTGATATATATACGAATGTAAGGCATGCTACGCAATTATATTTGTTAACAGTTATAGAACCACACTAAAACTAACCAGTGAAATCTACGAATATAAGACCTGCTACATATTTATATTTGTTAACAGTTATAAAACCACATTAAACCAACCAGTGATATATACGAATGTAAGGCATGCTATGTATTTATATTTGTTAACAACTATAGAACCACACTAAACTTACCAGTGGTATCTACGAATATAAGACCTGCTACATATTCATATACACCTGGAAAAAAGTTAAGCACCCCCGTGTTTTTTCAAGTGATTCAGATTCGACGTTCTTGTGACTGATTATAAATTACCATTCAATCTAAACGTGTTTATCAAAT
>NW_013832031.1:0-419 GCF_000517525.1 Limulus polyphemus
TGCTGTAATTTTTCTTCTTGTTTCTTTTCTTTTTCTTCCAACAACTGTTGTAATCTCTCTTCTTGTTTCTTTTCTCGTTCTTCTTGTTTATTTTGTTGTTCGAGCTGCCACTGTTGCAGGTTTTCTTGCCACTGCTGTAATCTTTCTTCTTGTTTCTTTTCTTGTTCGCGCTGCCATTGTTGCAGGTTTTCTTGCAACTGCTGTTGTCTCTCTTCTTGTTTCTTTTCTCATTCTTCTTGTTTCTTTTGCTGCTCTTGTATTGCTGCCATCAAGTCTGCTAAGCTATAGGTTGATTTTTCGCCTCTCGTTTCCATTTTTTTTTCGTTCCACTTCTGACACCAATTTGTTACGCCTCCGTTTGTTAATTGATTTTCCGTAATTTCGTTCTGACGAAACTTTAGCGACACAAGTCCTTACTC
>NW_013832032.1:0-422 GCF_000517525.1 Limulus polyphemus
GTTGACAATGTTATATTGTTAGTAAGTAACGTCAAGTTGACAATGTTATATTGTTAGTAAGAAACGTCAGGTTGACAGTGTTATATTGTTAGTAAGAAACGTCAGGTTGACAGTATTATATTGTTAGTAAGAAATGTCAAGTTGACAATGTTATATTGTTAGTAAGAAACGTCAGGCTGACAATGTTATATTGTTAGTAAGAAACGTCAGGTTGACAGTGTTATATTGTTAGTAAGAAACGTCAGGTTGACAGTGTTATATTGTTAGTAAGAAATGTCAAGTTGACAATGTAATATTGTTAGTATGAAACGTCAAGTTGACAGTGTTATATTGTTAGTAAGAAACGTCAAGTTGACAATGTTATATTGTTAGTATAGAAACGTCAAGTTGACAGTGTTATATTGTTAGTAAGAAACGTCAGG
>NW_013832033.1:0-421 GCF_000517525.1 Limulus polyphemus
ACCCTTCAATCTTGTTTGGTTACAGAGCTATAAAATAGAAAATCTGACCCCCTCTTCCCATGCCCATCTGTCACATCCTTTCTTTTAGTTCTCTATGATATTTAATACTACATTATTTATAACTAATATAAAGCCAAAATTTTAATTTGTCAAATGACTTATTATATTACATTGTTTTCTGTACAGAGAACTGTATTTCACTTGCAGTTCAAACTGTATTGAAAATAAACTTGGCTGAATCTTTAACGGCTTTTGTCGCATTGTTAGAAAGCCAGAAAAATTATATTAGCTAAAAGATATTGTGTACTATTTTATTCTTTGTTCTTCCGTAGGTGCATTATTTTAATTAACACTTTAAACCCGGGCTCTGTCCCAGGGACCGACCTCATAACCATTTTGTGCTTGTTATAGTTTTCATGCT
>NW_013832034.1:0-422 GCF_000517525.1 Limulus polyphemus
TGTTTCTATCCTGACAGTCCACAAACCTTAGTTACTTTAATTGTTTGTTTGTTTTGAATTTCTCGCAAAGCTACACGAGGGCTATCTGCGCTAGCCGTCCCTAATTTAGTAGTGTAAGACTAGAGGGAAGGCAGCTAGTCATCACCACCCACCGCCAATTATTGGGCTACTCTTTTACCAACGAATAGTGCGATTGACCATCACATTATAACGCCCCCCCTCCCCCACGGCTGAAAGGGCGAGCATGTTTGGTGTAGACGGGGATTCGAATCCGCGACCCTCAGATTGCGAGTCGAGCGCCCGAACCACCAGGCTATGCCAGGCCGTTACTTTAATAAACGCAAAGATTAGAGAATCCTTAGTTTATGTAAATCAATAATGAAAAGACTTAGAAATATTGTAATAGTGGCCAATAGAAAATG
>NW_013832035.1:0-422 GCF_000517525.1 Limulus polyphemus
ATGAACACTTACAGGACTAAATATGCACCACTCATGGTTTCAGTTAATTTTCTATGAATCATGAACTCTCGAATCCAAGAACACAACAACTCTATTTTTTTTTAGCTATGACGCTTCAAGAGTTTATGAACGACTTCATATTGGGCACGTGCCTCACGTGGAAGAGATCCACTGGTGGTGTCAGATTTCTACACAATTATTTAAAGCTACAAAGGTTAAGAGTCTCAAGACATAATTTCTTCATAATTTTTTTCTCGCGCTCTTTGAAGAAAATAATGTGAGCCATTTCATCACTTCAAACATTATAAATATGTAGCTGCATTATTCTAGGATGATACACAACCTAACACGTTGTCTTAATGTAAGATGAGACACTAATGTAAAATACTGCACTAACGTCTAAGATAGGATGTAACAGAACA
>NW_013832036.1:0-422 GCF_000517525.1 Limulus polyphemus
ACAGAATGACATCTACAACTAATGATATCTACAACTAATGATATCTACAACGAATGATATCTACAACGAATGACATCTACAACTAATGACTACAGAATGACATCTACAACTAATGACTACAGAATGACATCTACAACTAATGACTACAGAATGACATCTACAACTAATGACTACAGAATGACATCTACAACTAATGACTACAGAATGACATCTACAACTAATGATATCTACAACGAATGACATCTACAACTAATGACTACAGAATGACATCTACAACTAATGATATCTACAACGAATGACATCTACAATAAATGACATCTACAACTAATGATATCTACAACGAATGACATCTACAATAAATGATATCTACAACTAATGATATCTACAACGAATGACATCTACAATAAATGACATCTACAACT
>NW_013832037.1:0-423 GCF_000517525.1 Limulus polyphemus
GGCAAATCAAATTACAGCTTAGCAGATTTGATGGCAGCAATACAAGTACAGCAAAAGAAACAAGAAGAGAGACAATAACAGTGGCAAGAAAACCTGCAACAGTGGCAGCATGAACAGCAAAAGAAACGAGAGAGATTACAGCAATTGTTGGAGGAAAAAGAAAAGAAACAAGAAGAGAGATTACATCAGTTGTTGGAGGGAAAAGAAACAAGAACAAGAAGAAGAGAGACTACAGCAGTGGCAAGAAGACCAGCACCAGTGGCAACTGTAACAAGAAAGGAAACAAGAAGTACAAATGGAAAAGATTAGTAAATTTCAAAGTGAATTAAGTACATTAAATGATGATTTACTGTCTTTTACACAGGGATGATATATTAACCATGGACCTAGTCAGCCCCATACAACAGGAAGCCCTTTCCAGAC
>NW_013832038.1:0-420 GCF_000517525.1 Limulus polyphemus
ATGTTATACTGTGGGCATGGATTTGGAAGCTGAAGCATGTCTGCGATTAGATTTTATGGTTTTACCTGCTCTTTAGCACGTGTGGACTTTCTGGTTAGGATGTTATACTGTGGGGCATGGATTTGGAAGCTGAAGCATGTCTGCGATTAGATTTTATGGTTTTACCTGCTTTAGCACGTGTGGACTTTCTGGTTAGGATGTTATACTGTGGGGCATGGATTTAGAAGCTGAAGCGTGGCTGCGATTAGAGTTTATGGTTTTACTTGCTTTAACACGTGTGGACTTTCTGGTTAGGATGTTATACTGTGGGACATAGATTTGAAAGCTGAAGCGTGGCTGCGATTAGATTTTATGGTTTTACCTGCTTTAGCACGTGTGGACTTTCTGGTGAGGATGTTATACTGTGGGGCATGGATTTGG
>NW_013832039.1:0-467 GCF_000517525.1 Limulus polyphemus
AAACTGAGTAGAGTTTCTTCTTCGATGGTGGTTTCTTCAGGTGACACGTCTTCAGCAGCGTCATTTGTTCTGTTTTCCACTTCGTCCCAACTGAAATATCCTGGACCATGATAATGCCAAAGCCTGTTGGCATGCACCACTTTTGGTTTACCTCGCCGACCACATTTTATCCAGAAAGTCACGTCTGAGAGACGATCCACTATGTCATATGGGCCTTCCCATGGAGAAGACAACTTAGGAGACTTCCCTTTGGTCTTCCTGGGATTATACAACCATACTTTGTCTCCTGGACCAAAGTTGACTTCAGTAGATCTCTTATCATAAGTTAACTTCATCGAATCAGCAGATGTTTTCAAGTTTGAACGCACTTGATGGTGGATATCATCCATCCTTTCCGATAACACTTTCACAAACTCCGACACACTCTCAGGCAACTCTTCATAAGGTGGGCGGTCCTGTTAACAGAT
>NW_013832040.1:0-422 GCF_000517525.1 Limulus polyphemus
GTCATAAACATTGACAGCTTTGCAAGGTTTCCATAAGGTTTTGTCATCAACAGGTACATGTCATAAACATTGACAGCTTTGCAAGGTTTCCATAAGGTTTTTGTCATCAACAGGTACTTGTCATAAACATTGACAGGTTTGCAAGGTTTCCATAAGGTTTTGTCATCAATAGGTACTTGTCATAAACATTGACAGCTTTGCAAGGTTTCCACAACGTTTTGTCATCAACAGGTACTTGTCATAAACATTGACAGTTTGCAAGGTTTCCATAAGGTTTTGTCATCAATAGGTACTTGTCATAAACATTGACAGCTTTGCAAGGTTTCCACAAGGTTTTGTCATCAACAGGTACTTGTCATAAACATTGACAGCTTTGCAAGGTTTCCACAAGGTTTTGTCATCAACAGGTACATGTCATAAAC
>NW_013832041.1:0-420 GCF_000517525.1 Limulus polyphemus
GTGAGTTTGTTTCAGTGGATAATGTTCTAGATCTAAGTTGGGTGATTATCACTTGATGAGTTTGTTTCAGTAGATAATGTTCTAGATCTAAATTGGTTGATCAGCACTTGAAGAGTTTGTTTCAGTGGACAATATTCTACATCTAAGTTGGGTGATTAGCACTTGAAGAATTTGTTTCAGTGGATAATGTTCTAGATCTAAGTTGGGTGATTAGCACTTGAAGAATTTGTTTCAGTGGATAATGTTCTAGATCTAAGTTGGGTGATTGGCACTTGAAGAGTTTGTTTCAGTGGATAATGTTCTAGATCTAAGTTGGGTGATTGGCACTTGAAGAGTTTGTTTCAGTGGATAATGTTCTAGATCTAAGTTGAGTGATTAGCACTTGAAGAGTTATTTTCAGTAGATAATGTTCTAGATCTA
>NW_013832042.1:0-422 GCF_000517525.1 Limulus polyphemus
TGTGCTTGTTATAGTTTACATGCTATAACTTTTAAATTAGTAAGTGAATGTTAACAAAGTTTGCCAGATTATCAGTAAACATTACAATGCTTTCATACACAAAATATCTAATTTTTGTAATTTCAGTCTTAAGGTTTATAAAGCAATGTTTTTCTCATGTCTTTTTTTCTTTTTGCATGTTGCCTATCTATCATGTAAAGTAATATTCATTTTAAGATTATAGATACTTTTATGCATCAGAAAATGTTGAAATTTCACATGCGAAATCTTTATAATGTCCAGATAGTTATTAAATTTTTCTTCAGAAAAACTTTACATTTTATCTGATATTTTCAGTAATTAATCTCTATGGGTTTGGTAGATTTGACCCATCTCACAACCACCATAAAAAATTAGGAAATAAATAGAAATTCTGCCTCTTT
>NW_013832043.1:0-421 GCF_000517525.1 Limulus polyphemus
TTGGAAAGCATGGCACACAAGGCCTACCAAAATGCACCACCCTAATGTCCTCAAGTTGTTGCTGAGGGATCAATTTGTAGATGCCTTGGACAGTCCACAACTGAAGATACAAGTAAAGCAAGCAAACCCCTCTACTATGCAGGATGCAATGGCCAGAGCTCTTGAATTCGAATCATATGTTAAGTCCAGTACAGAGGTACCAACGTTGGTACAGTCATCAGAATTCAAGGTCAGAAAGGTCAGCTTTCAGAGAAGTTTGAGGGACTTTGCTGGCACTGTAACAAACCTGGGCACAAGAGAGATCAATGCTGGAAACTTCAACACAGGGATAATGCCATGTCAGGAAAGGCTGCTACCCAGAAAGGTTGTTGGAACTGTGGAGAGCTAGGACATATGAGGAGTCATTGTAAGAAAAATACTT
>NW_013832044.1:0-422 GCF_000517525.1 Limulus polyphemus
CATGCCATAATTCCCTTAAAACGCATTGTAGGAAGGTGAAACTTCGCATGATACTGTGGAACGAACTACTGAATATACAAATCAAATTTGGTTAAGATCCGTCAATCTAGAACCCTCTGATAGCAATTAATCTATAACAGAGCAATATCAAAAAGCTTCACTGCAGTACACATACTCTTTCAGAAAGCCAATAGAGTAGTAACAAAATGGACCAGAAAAGTCGCAGAAATGATAATACAAAACTAGAATTTTGCATGTAAATACGCAAGTACGCAACGAACGTTCATAACAAAATTCGAGAAGATTCCTCCAAAAGCCACGAAATACTGGTACAAAACGCAAAACCTACTATAACTCCTTTAAACGCATAGTAGGAAGGTGAAACTTCGCATGATACTGTGGAACGAACTAGTGAATATACA
>NW_013832045.1:0-680 GCF_000517525.1 Limulus polyphemus
TCTTATTGAAAGGACTCAGTATTGTTAAATCTTGTGTCTTTTTACTGACAGTACACAGTATCGTTAAATCTTGTGTCTTCTTATTGACAGTACACAGTATTGATAAATCCCGTATCTTCTTTTTGAGAGGACTCAGTATTGTTAAATCTTGTGTCTTTTTACTGACAGTACAGAGTATCGTTAAATCTTGTGGCTTGTTATTGATAGTACACAGTATCGTTAAATCTTTTGTCTTCTTATTGACAGTACACAGTATTGATAAATTCTTTATCTTCTTATTGACAGGACACAGTATTGTTAAATTATGTCTTTTTATTGACAGTACACAGTATTGATAAATCCTGTATCTTCTTATTGACAGGACACAGTAATGTTAAATCTTGTGTCTTCTTTTTGACAGTGCACAGTATTGATAAATCCTGTATCTTCTTATTGACAGGACACAGTAATGTTAAATCTTGTGTTTTCTTATTGACAGTACACAGTATTGATAAATTCTTTATCTTTTTATTGACAGGACACAGTATTGTTAAATTATGTCGTGTCCTGTCAATAAGAAGATACAGGATTTATCAATACTGTGTACTGTCAATAAGAAAGTATTGTTAAATCTTGTGTCTTCTTATTGACAGTACACAGTATTGATAAATCCTGTATCTTCTTATTGACAGGACACAGTA
>NW_013832046.1:0-420 GCF_000517525.1 Limulus polyphemus
CAGGTTGTTTAAATCTGGCTTGGTGGTCTTTAACATGCGTGCGCGTGTTTAAAAATGAATATAGCAGAAACAAGTCTAACTTCGTTTTGACAGGATAAGTTTTTCTGTCCACTAGAAAGTTTAAAGGTATCTTAAATATCATCTTTAGAAGGTTGAAAAGTTACTCAAAGCATTTCTTTCAACCCGGGCTCGGTCCTTTGGACCGACCTTGCAACAATTTTGTGCTTGTTATAATTTTCATGTTATAACTATTAGTAAGCGAATGTTAACGAAATTTGGCAGTTTATCAGCAAACATTACAATGCTTTCATACGCAAAATATCTAATTTTTTATTAAGTCTTAAGGTTTTTAAAGCAATGTTTCTCTCATTTTTTTTTCCTTTCACATCTTGCCTATCTATCATGCAAAGTAATTTTCAT
>NW_013832047.1:0-472 GCF_000517525.1 Limulus polyphemus
CAATAAATAAAACTGCGTGGCTTATGACAATCAAAAGAGTACTAAAATATACCAGTGGTAAATAAAACTGCGTGGCTTATGACAATCAAAAGAGTACTAAAATATACCAATGGTAAATAAAACTGCGTGGCTTATGACAATGAAGTGAGAAACATGGTGAAAACCAGATAAAATGGTAATTATCTTGTAATTTACTTTTTTCAACAAAATAGCTTATTAGTACAACATGCTATGTTTAGCAGATGAAACACAAAATAAGTAATAAACCAGCAGCAAGCCTAACTCTACTGAACTTTAGTCTTAGTCTGATTATAGTCTCTTACACGAAAACTGCTTTAGTCATTGGCCTGGTATAAACTGCTTTAGTCATCGGTCTGGTATAAACTGCATTAGTCATCGGCCTGGTATAAACAGCTTTGGTTATTGGCCTGGTATAAACTGCTTTAGTCATTGGCCTGGTATAAACTGCTTT
>NW_013832048.1:0-865 GCF_000517525.1 Limulus polyphemus
ATTCACATTGGACATTAGTACTTTTTACGAAGTTATTATATAACTTCAGCGGTAAAAGAAACTCGACCTGTAATCGGCGTGTGCTCAGCGATAACTACAGAACTAGCTAGCTCCCTATAAAGGGAATTGTACCCACGTCAACTCGAAACTAACTCACTCATCGTGAACCTTCGATAAGATATCAAAGAAGTTCCAGACTAGAAAGAAGACTTTATATTACTTGTAACTTTGTGAAACTTTTGTATATAAATAATTGTTTGTAATAACCGTTGTTGTAAATTGTATTATTGTTTGTATATTAAAATATATTTGTATAGAAATAGAAATCTGTGTGTATCAATCTTGTTGGCAAATACTTGTTCAAACATTCTGTTAAAACACCGTAGTATCAGGAAATGACGTCACCATAGGTTCTACTGAGCACGGCATAAAACCTTCCCCCACGAGACTAAAAATTTTGTCATAATACAGCAAATCATATTACAATTTTTAACAAACTTATTAAAATTCCCCCAAAAGTAAATTGTTCTCTTAGTCAATGCACAGAATCCATATATTACTACATAGGACCATATGTAGTAAAAGCTTGTCAAAATATATATATATATATATATCCATATATTACTAAATATATATGTATATTCATACATTAATACATAGGACCATATTGCTATATAGGATTTGTTACGTATTACAATTTGAAATGGTCTAAAATCGATTTAAATTGTAATTTAGATTTAGTAGGTAAATAAATGCCGATGTGTATCCAATTTATGAAATTAGACGTAGAGGTCTTTACTCACGGACTAAAGGTACAGGTGTTCGCTGTTGTGAATATCGACGCTTTTACTGTAAAAACTTTCGG
>NW_013832049.1:0-422 GCF_000517525.1 Limulus polyphemus
GTCTTCTTATTGACAGTACACAGTTTTGTTAAATATTGTGTCTTTTTATTGATAGTACACAGTATTGTTAAATATTGTGTCTTGTTATTGACAGTACACAGTATAGTTAAATCTTGTGTCTTCTTATTGACAGTACACAGTATCGTTAAATCTTGTGTCTTCTTATTGACGTTACACAGTATCGTTAAATCTTGTGTCTTTTTATTGATAGTACACAGTATTGTTAAATCTTGTGTGTTCTTATTGATAGTACACAGTATTGCTAAATCGTGTGTCTTTTCATTGACAGTACACAGTTTTGTTGAATCTTATGTCTTCTTATTGAAAGTACACAGTATCGTTTAATCTTGTATCTTCTTATTGACAGTACACAGTATTGTTAAATCTTGTGTGTTCTTATTGATAGTACACAGTATATTTAT
>NW_013832050.1:0-421 GCF_000517525.1 Limulus polyphemus
TATCGTCCTTAGACTAGACTTCCTCTCCAGATGTGGCGATATCGTCTTAGACTGGGACTTCCTCTCCAGATGTGGCGATATCGTCCGTAGACTAGGACTTCCTCTCCAGATGTGGCGATATCGTCCGTAGACTAGGACTTTCTCTCCTGTTCACGTAAGTCAATGCTGCTGCTGAACGTTTTCAATGAAGCTCACTTTCCGATAAGCGGTAGGTAAGCGATAGTGTCATACAGCAGGATAACATGCACAAAGTGGATTATACGTTATGATTTTTGGAGTTTTTTTTTGGCTCCGGTTGGAAGAACAAGTCCTGTGATTCAAGGCTTGTGTGGTTAGCAGAGCAGGATCTGTAAGTCTGTGATATCAACTAGGATCACAGTGTTAATCTTCGTTACAATGAGGATATTCACATCTTCCTGTG
>NW_013832051.1:0-422 GCF_000517525.1 Limulus polyphemus
GGGATTGTCCCAAGAGGAGAGACTAAAATCTCTAAACTTGTTTTCTCTGGAGATGAGAAGAGTCAGAGGGGATTTGATTGAAGTGTTTAAGGGTATTGATAATATAGATCCATCAAACTTTTTGTGTTTAGTAGTGAAAACAATAGGACAAGGGGTCATAAGTTCAAATTTTGGCATCGTTGGTGTTGTCTGCAGTTCAGACAGTATTACTTTCTAAACAGAGTGGTTGGCTTTTGGAATGAGTTGCCTTCAAGAGTGGCGGAGGCAGAAAATTTAACCGAGTTCAAAAAAAAGATTGGATGAATACATGAGTAGTAAGAAGTGTTTATAGTTGGGAGCTGGAAGGGACATCCTTGATGGGCTAATAAGCTCCTTTTGCCCCTTAAAATTTTATGAATTTATGAATTAAGAACTGTTGCTCT
>NW_013832052.1:0-422 GCF_000517525.1 Limulus polyphemus
CAGTAAATGTGTGAAGGCTGGAGCCTCTGGCTTTGGTTCCGTAACTGTGGAACTCGGTATGAAGGGCATTAAAGTCACTGACTATTAAAGAAATGGGTTTCATGCTTAAGGAGTTTTGTAGAAAGTTAAAGGTTCTGTAACTGTGGAACTCGGTATGAAGGGCATTAAAGTCACTGACTAGTAAAGAAATGGGTTTCATGCTTAAGGAGTTTTGTAGAAAGTTAAAGGTTCTGTAACTGTGGAACTCGGTATGAAGGGCATTAAAGTCACTGACTAGTAAAGAAATGGGTTTCATGCTTAAGGAGTTTTGTAGAAAGTTAAAGGTTCTGTAACTGTGGAACTCGGTATGAAGGGCATTAAAGTCACTAACTAGTAAAGGAATGGGTTTCATGCTTAAGGAGTTTTGTAGAAAGTTAAAGGTT
>NW_013832053.1:0-423 GCF_000517525.1 Limulus polyphemus
CAATGTGATATATAATTTTTAGCTGATACCAATGTCATATATAATTTTTAGCTGATACCAATGTCATATACAATATTTAGCTGACACCAGTGTGATATATAATTTTTAGCTGACACCAATGTCATATATAATTTTTAGCTGACACCAATGTGATATATAATTTTTAGCTGACACCAATGTCATATATAATACTTAGCTGACACCAATGTCATATATAATTTTTAGCTGACACCAATGTCATATATAATTTTTAGCTGACACCAATGTGATATATAATTTTTAGCTGATACCAATGTCATATATAATTTTTAGCTGATACCAATGTCATATACAATATTTAGCTGACACCAGTGTGATATATAATTTTTAGCTGACACCAATGTCATATATAATACTTAGCTGACACCAATGTGATATATAATT
>NW_013832054.1:0-421 GCF_000517525.1 Limulus polyphemus
CAACGGCTGTGGTGAAACTAAGAGTGAGAGATGTTCACTGGGAAGTGACAAAGGCTGTGGTGAAACTAAGAGTGAGAGATGTTCACTGAGAAGTGACAAAGACCGTGGTGAAACTAAGAGTGAGAGATGTTCACTGGGAAGTGACAAAGACCATGGTGAAACTAAGAGTGAGATATGTTCACTGATAAGTGACAAAGACCATGGTGAAACTAAGAGTGAGAGATGTTCACTGAGAAATGACAAAGACCATGGTGAAACTAAGAGTGAGAGATGTTTACTGAGAAGTGACAAAGACCATGGTGAAACTAAGAGTGAGAGATGTTCACTGAGAAATGACAAAGACCATGGTGAAACTAAGAGTGAGAGATGTTTACTGAGAAGTGACAAAGACCGTGGTGAAACTAAGAGTGAGAGATGTTCA
>NW_013832055.1:0-422 GCF_000517525.1 Limulus polyphemus
CGTGCTTGTTGACAAGTTCATCAAAAATAGGGTAACGTACTTGTTGACAAGTTAAACAAAAATAGGGTAACGTACTTGTTGACACGTTCAACAAAAATAGGGTAACGTACTTGTTGACAAGTTCAACAAAAATAGGGTAACGTACTTGTTGACAAGTTAAACAAAGTAGGGTAACGTACTTATTAACAAGTTCAATAAAAAGACACTACTACCGTTTTAAGTTTCAGCTGGAAAGAAAAACATTTAGGATATTTGTTACCATTACAAACAAAACCTCATCTACTTCTTTGCACTAACATCAGACAATAATTATAGTCTTCCCGTATCTACTTCTTTGCACTAACATCAGACAATAATCATAGTCTTCCCGTATCTACTTATTTGCACTAAGATCAGACAATAATCATAGTCTTCCCGTATCC
>NW_013832056.1:0-422 GCF_000517525.1 Limulus polyphemus
GGTAAGTTGAGAGTCTTTCACAAATGTTCTGTTTGATAGCTCATGGTAAGTTGAGAGTCTTTTACAAATTTTCTGTTTGATAGCTCATGGTAAGTTGAGAGTCTTTCACAAATGTTCTGTTTGATAGTTGATGGTAAGTTGAGAATCTTTCACAAATGTTCTGTTTGATAGCTCATAGTAAGTTGAGAATATTTTACAAATGTTCTGTTTGATAGCTCATGGTAAGTTGAAAGTCTTTTACAAATGTTCTGTTTGATAGCTGATGGTAAGTTGAGAGTCTTTCACAAATGTTCTGTTTGATAGCTGACGGTAAGTTGAGAGTCTTTCACAAATGTTCTGTTTGATAGCTGATGGTACGTTGAGAATCTTTCACAAATGTTCTGTTTGATAGCTCATGGTAAGTTGAGAATATTTTACAAATG
>NW_013832057.1:0-420 GCF_000517525.1 Limulus polyphemus
CTTTCAGCCGTGGTGGCGTTACAATGTTGCGGTCAACCCTACTATTCGTTGGTAAAAGAGTAGCCCAAGAGTTGGCGGTGGGTGGTGATGACTAGCTGCCTTTCCTCTAGTTTTTCACTGCTAAATTAAAGACGGCTAGCGCAGATAGCCCTCGTGTAGCTTTGCGCGAAATTCAAACCAAACCTCATGTAGAAATTACTCGAAAAATTTAGTCCTAGTCTCTTGATTAACGGTTTTCCATCTAAACACCATGCCAAATAACTACCATTATAGTAAAAGCTTATGACACTTAATTACCTAAAATTAACCACCAAAACATTAGCTAAAATTAGCCATTATTTTGAAATCTGCCAAACGTTGGACAGAAGAGGACACTTTGAAAGTTTCGAAATTGATATCTAAATAAATGTAATGTTGTTC
>NW_013832058.1:0-424 GCF_000517525.1 Limulus polyphemus
ATGAACAAAAATGGTTATGCGGCTCACGTTCGTCATTCTCTCAGTTATCTGGCCCGCTGTGAAAAAGGTTTGGTGACCCCTGTATTGAGAGATAACAGAACTTCCAAGTATTTTTTCTCCATCTATTGAGAGATAACGTAACTTCCAAGTATTTTTTCTCTATCTATTGAGAGATAACTGATCTTCCAATTATTTAATAATGGCTGGAGACGGCTTGAATGGGTAATGAAGAAAAACTTTAATATAAGTTTAACATAACAACAGCAAATGCCAATCAAGCCGTCTCCAGCCATTATTAATCTCAAAGTGGGTTCCTCGTCATCGAATTCCAAGTATTTTTTCTTAATTTGTTTCTCCATCTATTGAGAGATAACTGAACTTCCAAGTATTTTTTCTAATTGTTTCTCCATCTATTGAGAGATAA
>NW_013832059.1:0-421 GCF_000517525.1 Limulus polyphemus
ATACAATAACACCCGATTATAATAAATGTGACCTGAAAACGAGATGCAATACACCCGATTATAATAAATGTAACCTGACGACGAGATACAATAACCCTCGATTATAATGAATGTAACCTGACGACGAGATGCAATACACCCGATTATAATAAATGTAACCTGACGATGAGATGCAATACACCCGATTATAAAAAATGTAACCTGACGATGAGATGCAATACACCCGATTATAAAAAATGTAGCCTGACGACGAGATACAATACACCTGATTATAATAAATGTAACTTGACGACGAGATACAATACACCCGATTATAATAAATGTAACCTGACGACGAGATACAATACACCCTATTATAAAAAAATGTAACCTGACGACGAGATACAATAACCCTCGATTATAATAAATGTAACCTGACGAC
>NW_013832060.1:0-422 GCF_000517525.1 Limulus polyphemus
GTGCTGATGTCAATTGTAGAAATTGTGTAATTGTACTGATGTCAATTGTAGAAATTGTGTAATTGTACTGATATCAGTGTGTAATTGTACTGATATCAGTGTGTAATTGTACTGACGTCATTGTGTAATTGTACTGATATCAGTGTGTAATTGTACTGATGTCATTGTGTAATTGTACTGATGTCATGTGTAATTGTACTGATGTCAATTGTAGAAATTGTGTAATTGTACTGATATCAGTGTGTAATTGTGCTGATGTCATTGTGTTGAAAGAGTGAGAATTTGAATTGCTCCATTGAATAGTATTTATGATATGAAGATGCACATACAATCATAAAATCCAGCATTACTGGTCGTAATGACTTTGTTACTATCCAGGTTACCATTAAGTAATAGTCTTGTATACCGAGAAATATCATGTG
>NW_013832061.1:0-420 GCF_000517525.1 Limulus polyphemus
ATCAAAAAGTAAGTACAGTAGATATTACAAATGAATAGGCAAAAGATGACGTTTCGTTGCACCAAGTGAAGAACTGAATAGGCAAAAGATGACGTTTCGTTGCACCACTTGCTTCTTTCAAGACGTGGAAGGTTGCCTTTCAGTGCACTAAGTGATTAACTGAATAGAGGAAGGTCACGTTTTGTTGCACCACTTGCTTCTTTCAAGACGTGGAAGGTTGCCTTTCAGTGCACTAAGTGATTAACTGAATAGAGGAAGGTCACGTTTTGTTGCACCACTTGCTTCTTTCAAGACGTGGAAGGTTGCCTTTCAGTGCACTAAGTGATTAACTGAATAGAGGAAGGTCACGTTTGTTGCACCACTTGCTTCTTTCAAGACGGTGGAAGGTTGCCTTTCAGTGCACTAAGTGATTAACTGAAT
>NW_013832062.1:0-423 GCF_000517525.1 Limulus polyphemus
GTGTAAGCTAGTGTAGCCCTAAAAAATAACATAAATACTGTACATGTACAGCATGGAATGATAATCTGAAGGCTGATATTATTACTGTTTTTTTTTTTATCATGTGCTGTCAAAGGAGAATTGAGATCATGAAAATAAAGTAATGGTCATTGTAATGTTTAAATAAGGCCTTGTTGTATTCATAAATGAAAATACCTATTCATTTACAAAATTAACTTGTAGAATTGGGAATTGTTGCAGTCTTAGTCAATATTGATTTTTTAGTTTCCAAAATTGTTAATATCTCTAACATAATTAGCATGGATAAGTTACAATTTTATTGGGAAGTAATATGTCACTCCGTTTAAACTTGTTGTAATGCTAAAATGAGGCATGTGTTTTTATGTAAATATTTAAAAAACTGATATAAATGAATTTTTTTTT
>NW_013832063.1:0-417 GCF_000517525.1 Limulus polyphemus
ACAAAATGACCTGTCTTGGTTGTGTTTTAGAAGACTAGTATTTTGTAAAATACAGTCAGATTTCAATTATATATGTATACAGATTATTACTATTTAGAAATAAGCTCTTAAACTCATTTTTCTTAAAACAGTAAATAAGGAAGTAAAGCAAACAATTATCTCTTCTAGTTACGACCTTTGCACTCGGTTGATGCTTTATGTAGGTTGCTAAGACTTTGAAAATTTAGCACGTGGAGGATATGAAACAAAATAATTTTTTTTAGGTTTTATATATTCAGTTGAATAACCAAAAAAATCATAAATTATTATATCATTACCATAGAATTCTACTATAATTTATCAAGCTTAATAACTAATGTGTATTTGTCTAAAAGAATATGAAATTTTGAGCAGACTAAAGACACACCTACCTCCTTG
>NW_013832064.1:0-1823 GCF_000517525.1 Limulus polyphemus
GACATTATAGCATTGACGAAAAATATTATATCACTATAAAAGCTAAAAAAATTGAGCTTTCGCTAATCCAAAGTAAAAACAATCCAAAAAGTGGAGTTTATTTGATAAGAAGACGTGATGGCCTTTTATATGTCGGAGTTTTGTTTGAATGATAATATTCTTAAGGCTCTTCTTTGTTTATAATATAATTGTTTTTTGTCTTCGGTTAGTGTCGATTTCAATGTTGTTCATTTTGATAAGAGATTATGAAATAAATTAAAATTCCCAATAGAAAAGGATCTCTGTTTTGAAAGTCTTACATCTTTTTTCCCAAATTTTGAAAAAATTGTTTTTCTTCATATTTCAATACAAAGATGCCCTTTCAATTTTCTAGATTCCGACGAAATAAGCACTATAGGATATTTTTCTATTAATTTTGCGTCAAAAAAACACTTTTATCCATTTTCCAAAAAAATTCATAGACATTATAGCATTCGTCGGAATCTAGAAAATTGAGACATTATAGCATTGACGAAAAATAATATATCACTATAAAAGCTAAAAAAAATTGTAAACTCCACCTTTTGGATTGTTTTTACTCTGGGTTAGCGAAAGTTCGTCTTCTAATCAAATAAACTCATGGCCGTTTATATGTTGGAATTTTGTTTGAATGATAATATTCTTAAAGCTCTTCTTTGTTTATAATATAATTGAAGACAAAAAAACAACAACATTGAAATCGACACTAACCGAAATTTTGATAAGAGATTATGAAATAACTATTGGGAATTTTAATAAAAGGATCTCTATTTTGAAAGTCTTACATCAAGGGCATCTTTGAATTGAAATATGAAGAAAAACAATTTTTTTTAAAATTTGGGAAAAACATGGGCTATACCAAAAAGCCAAGGCGAAAATATGAATTTTTATGAAAAAGGGAAAAAAGTGCTTTTTTGAAGCAAAAGTAATGTAGAGATATATCGGATTGTGCTTATTTCATCGGAATCCTTAAAATTGATACGTTATAAAATTAAAGAGAAATATTATGTCTCGTGAAAAGCACAAAAAAAATCGAATTTTCGCTAATCTAGAGTAAAAAGAATGGAAAATGTGGAAATCATTTTACAAGAAGACGTCATCTGCATTTAAATGATGGGGTTTTGTTTGAATAATCTTATTTTGAAGCTCTTGTTTGTTTACACTATAACTGACGACAAAAACCCCAGAAAAATCGAAAATAAGCGAAATTTTGATTACATATTATGAAATAACTATTGTGAATTTTGATGAAACGATATTCATTTTGGAAGTGTTACATCAAGGGCATCTTTGTGTTTTGTACCAAATTTTGAAAAAAATTGTTTTTCCTCATATTTACATTTTCGGTGAAAATATGAATTTTTTTGAGCAATGGAAAAAAGGGCTCTTTTGATGGAAAAGTAATAGCAACATATCGGATTGCTTTTCACGGGATATAATATTTTTCGTTAATTTTGTAATGTCTCAATTTTGATTAATACGACGAAATAAGCACAAAAAAAAAAAAATTATATTATAAACAAAGAAGAGCTTTAAAAATAACATTATTCAAACAAAAATTCCAGCATATAAAAGCCCTTAAGTTCTTCCTATAAAATGATTTCCACATTTTCGATTGTTTTTACTCTAGATTAGCGAAAATTCGATTTTGGAAGACCTTAAGGGCTTTTATATGCTGGAATTTTTGTTTGAATAATGTTATTTTTAAAGCTCTTCTTTGTTTACACTATAATTGAAGACAAAAAAACAACAACATTGAAATCGACACTAACCGAAATTTTGATAAGAGGTTATGAAATAACCAA
>NW_013832065.1:0-422 GCF_000517525.1 Limulus polyphemus
CCAATACTTCTGTAAATCTTAAGTCTCATTCTTATAATCCCTATTTGTCTTTATTTTTCATCTTCTTTTAATTTTTTGTAACTTATTCTTCGTCTTATCTGAATTTCGAGCCTCATTTTTTTCTTAGTCCGCTTTAATTCTTTTTTCCTCTGTTTCATCAGCATGTTCCGTCATCTTCAAGTCGAGCCTCCACCACATTTCTAGAAATTCATCAAGTGATAGGCCTAACTTAGAAATAACGCTATTTACTTATATATGCTAACTTCGCTCTTGTCTCTAGTACTTTCGCCCGGCATGGCCAGGTGGATAAGGCGCTCGACTCACAATCTGAGGGTCGCGGGTTCCGTCATCTTCAAGTCGAGCCTCCACCACATTTCTAGAAATTCATCAAGTGATAGGCCTAACTTAGAAATAACGCTATT
>NW_013832066.1:0-421 GCF_000517525.1 Limulus polyphemus
GTCCCTAATTTAGCAGTGTAAGACTAGAGGGAAGGCAGCTAGTCATCACCACCCACCGCCAACTCTTGGGCTACTCTTTTACCAACGAATAGTGGGATTGACCGTCACATTATAACGCCCCCACGGCTGAAAGGGCGAGTATGTTTGGTGGGATGCGGATACAGTGTAATGATAAGTGAAAAATGGCAAGTTTTTGAAGTACATTAGAGGAATGTTTAAAGAAACTAGGATATGACTGAGCAATTGGAAAAAATGAGCTGTCTAAAAAACCTTCAAATATTTTCTGATCGGGCAGTTATAAGTGGAAACAATGGGTCTACCAAGGTTGTTGGGTTTGTGTATTTTGAGGAGTAGATAGAAAATAGGCAACCTTGAGTTAGGTAATATAAGATTATAAGTTTCAGAAGGAAGGAGATTACTG
>NW_013832067.1:0-422 GCF_000517525.1 Limulus polyphemus
CCCTGGCGCTTTATGCTTTAGACAGGTGAACTTCCCTTCTTTAGAGGTGAAAACATGTGATATTTTTATTTTTCATGATGCAAGAATAGTACTCCAAAAAAAATTTGGTAAAATAGGTAAGTGGTAAAATCGCCATTTTTCTTAACAACAGAGATGTCGCTAGGTGCTTACCAGATTCGGGGCTCTAGCCGTCGCTAGGTGCTTAACAGATTTGGGATTTGGGCGTCGCTTGTTACTTAAAAGATTCGAGATTCGAGGCGTCGGTAGGTGCTTAAAATATTCGGGACTCGAGTTGTCACTGGGTTCTTAAAAGATTCGGGGCTCGGCCCATAGGCGCGGGGCTGCTCGGCGTTTCAGTACGATATCGATCACAGTTTTCTATTCCGATTTTTCAAGACAACAACTGGAGATTCGGGGCACTA
>NW_013832068.1:0-421 GCF_000517525.1 Limulus polyphemus
TCATGTTAAACTGTATCATTTAGTATAAACAGACATCATGTTGAACTGTATCACTTAGTACAAACACACAAATAGATACCATCATGTTAAACTGTATCACTTAGTACAAACACACAAATAGATACCATCATGTTAAACTGTATCACTTAGTACAAACACACAAATAGATACCATCATGTTAAACTGTATCATTTAGTACAAACACACAAATAGATATCATCATGTTAAACTGTATCACTTAGTACAAACACACAAATAGATAACATCATGTTAAACTGTATCATTTGGTATAAACACACAAATAGATAACATCATGTTAAACTGTATCATTTGGTATAAACACACATCATGTTAAACTGTATCATTTGGTATAAACACACATCATGTTAAACTGTATCATTTGGTATAAACACACATCATG
>NW_013832069.1:0-807 GCF_000517525.1 Limulus polyphemus
GGTGTTCATGGAGTAGTTGTACCAAGTAATGGTAAAGATGAGTATGGTGGTTATAAATTACAATAACTAGAGTTACACCTAGGTGTTCGCGGAGTTGTTGTACAAATAACGCTAAAGATGAGTATGGGGTTACACATTCAGTAACTAGAGTTACACCTAGGTGTTTAAAGAGTAGATGTACCAAGTAAGACTAAAGATGAGTATGGTGGTTATACTTCGGAAACTAGAGTTACACCTAGGTGTTGATGAAGTAATTGTACCACGTAAGGCTAAAGATGAGTGTGGTGGTTATAAATTCGGTAACTAGAATTACACCTAGGTGTTCATGGAGTAGTTGTACCAAATGAGGCTAAAGATGAGTATGGTTATTATAAATTCGGAAATTAGAGTTACACCTAGGTGTTCATGGAGTAGTTGTACCAAGTAATGCTGAAGAAGAGTATGGTGGTTATAAAATCGGTAACTACTCCATGAACACCTAGGTGTAACTCTAGTTACAGAATTTATACACACACTACTCATCTTTAGTCTTATTTCGTAAAACTACTCAATGAACACCTAGGTGTAACAATTAGTTGTACAAATTAAGGCTAAAGATGAGTATGGTGGTTGTAAATTCGGTAAATAGAAATACGCCTAGGTGTTCGTGGAGATGTTGTACCAAATAACGCTAAAGATGTGTATGGGGTTACACATTCAGTAACAAGAGTTACACATAGGTGTTCATGGAGTAGTTGTTCCAAGTAAGGCTAAAGATGAGTATGATGATTATCAATTCGGTAAATAGAGATACACCTAGGTGTTTAT
>NW_013832070.1:0-423 GCF_000517525.1 Limulus polyphemus
TACGATTACGTTAACTATACATTTTGAGCTAACCTCATAATGTTAACTAGCTGACAGAAAAACAAACAAACAGAAATTAACCTTACTATTAACACGATTACGTTAACTATACATTTTGAGCTAACCTCATAATGCTAACTAGCTGACAGAAAAACAAACAAACAGAAATTAACCTTACTATTAACACGATTACGTTAACTATACATTTTGAGCTAACCTCATAATGCTAACTAGCTGACAGAAAGAAAAAAAAACAACAGAAATTAACCTTACTATTAACATGATTACGTTAACTATACATTTTGAGCTAACCTCATAATGCTAACTAGCTGACAGAAAAACAAACAAACAGAAATTAACTTTACTATTAACATGATTACGTTAACTATGCATTTTGAGCTAACCTCATAATGCTAACTAGCT
>NW_013832071.1:0-422 GCF_000517525.1 Limulus polyphemus
CACCTGTTCATGTATAAGATCCTGTCTTCCGACAAACAAAACATTACAAAAATGTTTATTCTTGGATATAATTTTGTGAATTAGGCTGTGTGAAAAATGTGTAATAAAAAATCGAACCATTATCATTAACACTGGAGATGATGAACTATATGTAATCACCAAACTTTGACAAAAAAATTCATCTAAACACTCGCTGTCAATAGTAATAAAATACCTGATGAACCAACCATATTGCCATATAGTTATAAAAAAAATAATACAACCATTTTCTATCACAAAACATCATAGAATATTTCTCTTTTGTTTGGGGGGTCATGGCCAGATGGTTAGGACACTCGACTAGCAATCTGCGGTTTCGAATCTCCGTCACACCAAACATACCCGCCCTTTCAGCCGTGGGGACGTTATAAGTGACGGTCAAT
>NW_013832072.1:0-422 GCF_000517525.1 Limulus polyphemus
AATAAATTATAATAGTGTATGGTAAAGTGTAGTTTAAAAGGCATTTCACACCTTCTTATTTACTTCAATATGATAACAATAAAAATTGATTAAAATTATTATTAGTCGTAATATCAAATGGGTTATCCATTAACAGATGACGAGTGATCAGCTTGGATGTTATATACCAATAGGTTTAATGTGCAATGAGCAACTGACAAAAATAGTATTTCCAATAAAATTCTATGTCGGAATCTAGCTGCCCTTACGAGCTTTGGTATTCAGAGGCCTCGTTAGTAACGCCATACTACATACCTTTCCCAGTTCGCCCTTGATATAAAAAAGTCCTACCATTCGAAAGCATTCGGGTTTTAAGGTTTTGTATTTGTGTCTTTAATTCATTTTTTGCACCTACGTATTTTGTTAGTATCAAGACTACTACG
>NW_013832073.1:0-422 GCF_000517525.1 Limulus polyphemus
GAGAGAATACGCGGTACATTCGCAAAATATCATCTAGAGCCGTAAGGCCAGTCAGGCCATGGCCTGACCACTTTTTCATGGCATATATAGCTACAACTTATGTATTAATACTTGCTTATTTTAATTCAATACACCGCGTCGCGTGTATGTAGTATTTGTAGTTAAAATGACACAAGATTCAATCTCACAGCATTAAATTTTCAAAAACGTTTCTGGAGGGCATGTCCCCTTGACCTCCTAGAAAATGGCATGCTTTCCAAGCCGGTAGTGTACACACCGTGTGTCACATTATTCAGCTGTGTCAATGGCCTGACCACTCCAAAGGCGATTCCTACATTTATATATGTATTTAGAATCAAACACGAGCTGATATCTCTGCTACTTTGAAACATCAGCTTTTGTTTGTTTCTTAATATATTCCT
>NW_013832074.1:0-421 GCF_000517525.1 Limulus polyphemus
GGGCGTCAGACAAACTGGCATTACATTTATCTACATTACTGAAGTTTCTAACTACACGAATTACAAAAACTGATTCATTAGCAGGAAATATTAACTTTACTAGCAGATTAATCATGTTAGAACGACTGTATTTAAAAAAAAACTAGCTGAAGTACCCATCTTCTAGGCGGAAGTTATGTAAATTTATGATTAATAAAAGGTTATCTTAGGACATGAAAAGTTGCTTCCCTTATATGTAATTGTAAAAAAACACAAAAAAGCCCATAAAACAACAAATTTGCATGTATCTCCGCATGGACCCAACAAGCCTTCATGCCAAATCCATTCACAGGGAGCGAAATAGTTGTAAAAAACGCAAATAACACTCATAAAAATCCAAAATGCAATAACTAAAAATTTGTATGTATCTCCGCATGGACTT
>NW_013832075.1:0-422 GCF_000517525.1 Limulus polyphemus
AAAAGGTCAGCTTTCATAGAGGTTTGAGGGACTTTGCTGGCACTGTAACAAACCTGGGCACAAGAAAGCTCAATGCTGGAAACTTCAACACAGGGAAGATGCCATGGCAGGAAAGGCTGTTACCCAGAATGATTGTTGGAACTGTAGAGAGCAAGGACATATGAGGAACCAGTGTAAGAAGAATACTACCAATAAATCAGCTTCGGGAAACCAGTAGTGGTTGGTGCTGAGGGACGCCCACCAACCCTCTTCGTGAAAGCTCCAATAGCTAAGTGTAAAATGGCAAGCACACATAGTGTCTACATGACAGGGAAGCTGGATGGCCAAAGGTGCAACTTTGTCATAGAATCTGCATCTCAGCAAACTCTTGTGAGTATTAAGGTGCTGGATAACAAAGGAGTACCAGAAGCTGTACAGAAGCT
>NW_013832076.1:0-674 GCF_000517525.1 Limulus polyphemus
ACTGACCTTTAGTCTTTACAAAGTGACCTGTCTTGACTGTGTTGTAGTAGACTAGTATTTTTTAAAATACAGTCACATTTCAATTATTATACATTATATATGTATATAGATTATTTCTGTTTAGAAATAAGTTTTAAACTTATTTTTCTTAAAACATAGAACAGTAAATGAAGAAGTAAAGCAAACAATTATCTCTTCTAGTTATGACCTTTGTACTCGGTTGCTGCTTGATGTAAGTTGCTAATCCTTTTAAAAATTTTTTTTAAGTTTTATATATACAGTTGAATAACCAAAAAAATCATAAATTACTATTGATACCATAGAATTCTATTATAATTTATCAAGCTTAGTAACTAAGCTGTATTTGGGTCTAAATAAATATGAAATTTCGAGCAGACTAAAGACACAACCTACCTCTTTGAAATCTTGGTTCAGAAGAAAGAGATGGCATCCTACAAATTTAAAATGGCTAAGAAAGCCATTAGGGGGACATTCTGAGCTTTCAATTGGTTATTCGTGTCATATATTAAAGTAATTGTATATAAGGGGCTGCTTCCGAAAATGGAAAGAGGTGAGCAGGGCCACTGTGTTTGATTCATTACATGAGTGATATATTAGCAAACAGAAAAGATAAGAGGTTCTTATTTTATATTCTAGCTTGTCAATATCGGTAA
>NW_013832077.1:0-422 GCF_000517525.1 Limulus polyphemus
GTCTGCAGACAATGTGTTTATTAACTCATATATTTACAACATATCTACATGTGTTTCCTGAAGTTCGACTGGATTAAATAGTACCCAATACCTAGTATCGTTCTACGACCCACTGTTGACTTTAGTTTGCAGCCAGTTTGTTAATTAACTCATATATTTACAACATATCAACATGTGTTTGTTTAAGACCGACTGGATTAAATAGGACCCAATAGCTTGTATCGTTCTATCACCCACTGTTGAGTTTAGTGTTCAGCCAATGTGTTTATTAACTCATCTATTTACATCATATCTTCACTGGTTTCCTCAAGTCCGATTGATTAAATAGATCCAATAACAATTATCGTTCTATGACCCACTGTTGACTTTAGTCTGCAGCCAGTTTGTTAATTAACTCATATATTTACAACATATGTACATGT
>NW_013832078.1:0-1046 GCF_000517525.1 Limulus polyphemus
CTATTTAAAGTAAAGGTTCATTTTGAACTGAATTGTAACATTTCTTGAAGTAAACTGTTTAAATCATTCTAACGTATTTTATTTTTTTTACTAGCGAAAGTACCCGGTTTCGCTCGGGTTATTAGGTTGATATATTATAAATGACAAATTGAGTGTGTGTATTCATCGCTCGAGTTATTAGGTTTGGTTTGGTTTTGAATTTCACACAAAGCTACACGAGGACTATCAGCGCTAGCCATCCCTAATTTAGCAGTGAAAGACTAGAGGGAAGACAAGTTAATCAGCACCACCCACCGCCAACTCTTGGGCTACTCTTTTACCAACAAATTGTGGGATTTACCGTCACATTATAACGTACTCACGGCTGAAAGAGCGAGCACGTTTGGTAAAACGGGGATTCGAACCCACGATCTGCAGATTGCCGGTGATAAGGTTGATAGTGTGTGTGTATTCTGAACCCATTTTGGCATACAAGTATAACCCCTATACTGTCTGTCTGTGATTTCTATTTGTAATATAAGGAACCACTTTCTATGTGATTCATCGCTAGCTTGCCTCAATAAAAAGATGCGCTAGCGAGTGGATAAGATAGGTAATAATATTTAAGTTACACATCATGAGGGTCCACTTAGCATGTGTGCAAAATTTCAGGTTTCTAAATTCTTTCCTCTTGGAGTTATGGCAGTCACATGCATAAACCCACAGGCATGTACTTTTATTATCATAGATTAATTTGTTCCAACATGACAACATTATTTATCAATTTTAATGAATTAATTAATGAAATGTTTGAATTACGGAACAGTAAAATATATGTTTTAAAGACAATATTCATACATATATTCAGTAAAATGCAATTAACTCATGGATACTGAGGTAGCAATGAGACTAACTTTAGCTAAAAAGTACTGTGAGTAGAATATTATCCCGACAGTTTTATTATTGTATACAAATAGAAATAACAAAATATGTTCTTTCTAAGGAACATATATACCGGGTGAGTCAAAATTCATGATTTTTCCTTATTGTTATGAAATAGATGCGGG
>NW_013832079.1:0-603 GCF_000517525.1 Limulus polyphemus
AGGTTATTAACGGGTTTGTTTTAAGTGATATAGACAAGTTCATAACTAACTATACTGATATAGTATGTTATTAACGGGTTTGTTTTAAGTGATATAGACAAGATCCTAACTAACTATACCGATATAGTAGGTTATTAACGTGTTTGTTTTAAGTGATATAGACAAGTTCCAAACTAACTATACTGATATAGTAGGTTATTAATGGGTTTGTTTTAAGTGATATAGACAAGTTACTAACTAACTATACCGATATAGGAGGTTATTAATGGGTTTGTTTTAAGTGATATAGACAAGTTACTAACTAACTATACCGATATAGTAGGTTATTAATGAGTTTGTTTTAAGTGATATAGATAAGTTACTAACTAACTATACTGATATAGTAGGTTATTAATGGGTTTGTTTTAAGTGATATAGACAGGCCCTGACTAACTATACCGATATATTAGGTTATTAATTGGTTTGTTTTAAGTGATATAGACAAGTTCCTGACTAACTATACCGATATAGTAGGTTATTAATGGGTTTGTTTTAAGTGATATAGACAAGTTCCTAACTAATTAACTATACTGATATAGTAGGTTATTAATGGGTTTGTTTTAA
>NW_013832080.1:0-419 GCF_000517525.1 Limulus polyphemus
GGGTCATAGAAAAATACTACCTATTGGGTCCTATTTAATCCAGTCGGTCTTAAACAAACACATGTAGATATGTTGTAAAAATATGAGTTAATAAACCTATTGGTTGCAGACAAAAGTCAACAGTGGGTCCTAGAACGATACTAGCTATCGGGTCCTATTTAATCCAGTCTGTATTAAACAAACATGTGTAGATATATTGTAAATATATGAGTTAATTACCAAACTGGCTACAGACTAAAGTCAACAGTGGGTCATAGAACAATAATTGTTATTGGATCTATTTAATCCACTCGGACTTGAGGAAAACCAATGAAGATAAGTTCTAAATAGACTGAGTTTATAAACACATTGTCTGCAGACTAAAGTCAACAGTGGGTCATAGAACGATACTAGCTATTGGGTCCTATTTAATCCAGTCG
>NW_013832081.1:0-422 GCF_000517525.1 Limulus polyphemus
CATTAGTTCAGACTGTATGCTAAGTCCTTTTTGATAATTCTGTTTGTTGACATTAGTTCAGACTATATGCTAAGTCCTTTTTGATACTTCTGTTTCTTGACATTAGTTGAAACTGTATGCAAAGTTCTTATTTACATTTATGTTTGTTGACATTAGTTCAGACTGTATGCTAAGTCCTTTTTGATACTTCTCTTTGTTAGACAGTAGTTCAAACTGTATGCCAAGTCCTTTTTAACACTTCTGTTTGTTGACATTAGTTCAGACTGTATGCTAAGTCCTTTATGATACTTCTGTTTCTTGACATTAGTTCAAACTGTATGCTAAGTCCTTTTTGATGCTTCTGTTTCTTCACATTGGTTCAGACTGTATGCTAAATCATTTTCATACTTCTGTTTCTTGGACAGTAGTTCAGACTATATGCT
>NW_013832082.1:0-1035 GCF_000517525.1 Limulus polyphemus
GGTTTATAGTTGTTGGTTTCTGGACTGCTTGTGTGTTAAAAACTAAAATAGTTTATAGCTGTTGGTGCCTGGACTATTTTTATGTTAACAAACTGAAGTGGTTTATAGTTTTTGGTTTCTGGACTACTTCTATGTTAACAAACTGAAGTGGTTTATAGTCGGTGGTTTCTGGACTAATTGTATGTAAACAAACTGAAGTGGTTTATAGCTTTTCATTTCTGGACTACTCGTATGTTAACAAACTGAAGTGGTTTATAGTTGTTGGTTTCTGGACTAGTATGGTAACAAACTGAAGTGATTTATAGCTGTTGGTTTCTGGACTACTTGTATGTTAACAAACTGAAGTGGTTTATAGTTGTTGGTTTCTGGACTAGTATGTTAACAAACTGAAGTGGTTTATAGCTGTTGGTTTCTGGACTAGTATGTTAACAAACTGAAGTGGTTTATAGCTGTTGGTTTCTGGACTAGTTGTATATTAACAAACTGAAATGGTTTATAGCTGTTGGTTTCTGGACTACTTATATATTAACAAACTGAAGTGGTTTATAGCTATTGGTTTCTGGACCACTAATATGTTAACAAACTGAAGTGGTTTATAGCTATTGGTTTCTGGACTACATGTATGTTGACAAACTGAAGTGGTTTATAGCTGTTGGTGTCTGGACTGCTTGTGTGTTAAAAACTAAAATGGTTAATAGTAGTTTGTTTCTGGACTACTTGAATGTTAACAAACTGAAGTGGCTTATAGCTGGTTTCTGGACTGCTTGTGTGTTAAAAACTAAAATGGTTTATAGCTGTTGGTTTCTGGACTACTTTTATGTTAACAAACTGAAGTGGTTTATAGTTGTTGGTTTC
This sequence comes from Limulus polyphemus, assembly GCF_000517525.1. Classification (NCBI taxonomy): domain Eukaryota; kingdom Metazoa; phylum Arthropoda; class Merostomata; order Xiphosura; family Limulidae; genus Limulus; species Limulus polyphemus. Next base: position 856 of record NW_013832082.1, read on the forward strand.
TGGACTACTTGTATCTTAACAAACTGAAGTGGCTTATAGCTGTTGGTTTCTGGACTACTTATATGTTAACAAACTGAAGTGGTTTATAGCTGTTGGTTTCTGGACTACTTGTATATTAACAAACTGAAGTGGTTTATAGTTGTTGGTTTCTGGACTGCTTGTGTGTTAAAAACTAAAATA
>NW_013832083.1:0-423 GCF_000517525.1 Limulus polyphemus
GGGAAGGCAGCTAGTCATCACCACCCACTGCTAACTCTTGGGCTACTCTTTTTACCAACAAATAGTGGGATTGACTGTCACATTATAATGCCCCCATGGCTGAAAGGGCGAGCATGTTTGGTGTGACGGGGATTCGAACCTGCGACTCTCAGATTACGAGTCGAGTGCCCTAACCACCTGGCCATGCCGGGCCCACCAGTAGCATTGTCAACTGTAACTGAAACTTCCATATTCAATACACTGAACCTCAAAATTTTCTTAGAAATTGGGAACGAGAAACAAATGAAAAAAAAAAAATTTAAAACAATTGAATTCAAACAGAAACTGTTGAGTAAAATATAATTTTTTTAACCCTCTCACCCCGGGTACCCTTTACTGCACATGACGCAAGGTTTTAGTGTCTTACATTCAAAATTTATGAAA
>NW_013832084.1:0-422 GCF_000517525.1 Limulus polyphemus
AAACGAATTTGTTTACAACATTGGAGGCCAGGTGGTTAGGGCGCTCGACTCGCAATCTGAGGGTCGCGGGTTCGAATCCCCGTCACACCAAACATGCTCGCCCTTTCAGCCGTGGGGGCGTTATAATGTGACGGTCAATCCCACTATTCGTTGGTAAAAGAGTAGCCCAAGAGTTGGCGGTGGGTGGTAATGACTAGTTGCCTTCCCTCTAGCCTTACACTGCTAAATTAGGGACGGCTAGCGCAGATAGCCTTCGTGTAGCTCTGCGCGAAATTCAAAAACAAACAAAAAACAATACAACATAGGACTTAGGGATAGTCCATGATTTAATAGAGCTATAAGGTTTATAAGTGTAAGGGAAAAATTATCGGTGAATAAAAACAGCTATGTAGGGCCGGCTACTGAACTTGATAATAAGAACC
>NW_013832085.1:0-422 GCF_000517525.1 Limulus polyphemus
CTTCACACACATACTACATAAACAATCTAATTTCTAAGTCACATGCGTAAGCTTCTTCACAAATAATACATACACAATCTAATTTCTAAGTCACATGCATTAGCTTCTTCACACATACTACATACACAACCTAATTTCTAAGTCATATGCATTAGCTTCTTCATACGTAATACATACACAATCTAATTTCTAAGTCACATGCGTTAGCTTCTTCACACATAATACGTACACAATCTAATTTCTAAGTCACATGCATTAGCTTCTTCACACATAATACATACACAACCTAATTTCTAAGTCATATGCGTTAGCTTCTTCACACATAATACGTACACAATCTAATTTCTAAGTCACATGCATTAGCTTCTTCACACATAATACGTACACAATTTAATTTCTAAGTCACATGCGTTAGCTTCTTC
>NW_013832086.1:0-421 GCF_000517525.1 Limulus polyphemus
ACTAGTATTCTCTGTGATTCACTTACAATTGTGGCGTGAGTTACCGTAATCATTTGGTTTTCTTTCTTTTGAATATCCTCTGTTCCTTTTGTCAAAGTGCACTCAGACTGGTTCAATTACTTTAAAACCACGCTCTAACGGAATAAAATTATTTTTCTTGTCTTCTTTTTTACTGTTAGTTTCAATCATATTAAACGTTAGGCCTATGTCAATCATTAGACCTGTCACTTCTGGGGTAGTTAAATTCACACCAACTTTATTCTCTTTTGCTATTTTCTGTCTGCTGTACCCACTTGTCTCACGCTATATGTATATTGTTACGTCTCTGTTCGTTTGATAATTTCCCGTATAATTTCTTTCGGATGAGACCTTTAGCGACACAAGTCCTTTCTTAAATAAAACTAGTTTATTACTTCTCAAT
>NW_013832087.1:0-421 GCF_000517525.1 Limulus polyphemus
GTTTTATTTAAGAAAGGACTTGTGTCGCTAAAGTTTCGTCGGAACGAATTTACGGAAAATTAACTGACGAACGGAGACGTAACAAATTGGTGTCAGAGAGTGTGACGAAAAAAAAATGGAAATGAGAGGCGGCAAATCAAACTACAACCTAGCAGATTTGATGGCAGCAATACAAGAACAGCAAATGAAGCAAGAAGAACGAGAAAAGAAATTACAGCAGTTGTTGGAGGAAAAAGAAAGAAACAAGAAGAGAGACAACAGCAGTTGCAAGAAAACCTGCAACAGTGGCAGCTCGAACAGCAAAATAAAAAAGATAAATTACAGCAGTTGTTGGAGGAGAAATAACATAAACAAGAAGGTAGACTACAGCAGTGGCAATTGGAACAAGAAAGGAAACAAGAAGTTCAAATGGAAAACATTA
>NW_013832088.1:0-419 GCF_000517525.1 Limulus polyphemus
AATGTTACATGAGTGGAACACGCTTCTTTTGTTAATGTTACACGAGAGGAACACGCTTCTTTTGATAATGTTAGACGAGTGGAACACGGTTCTTTTGATAGTGTTACACGAGTGGAACACGGTTCTTTTGATAGCGTTACACGAGTGGAACATGGTTCTTTTTGATCATGTTACACGAGTGGAACACGGTTCCTTTGATAATGTTACACGAGTGGAACACGGTTCTTTTGATAATGTTACATGAGTGGAACACTGTTCTTTTGATAATATTACACGAGTGGAACACGGTTCTTTTGATAGTGTTACACGAGTGGAACATGGTTCTTTTTGATCATGTTACACGAGTGGAACACGCTTCTTTTGATAATGTTACACGAGTGGAACACGCTTCTTTTGATAATGTTACATGAGTGGAACAC
>NW_013832089.1:0-421 GCF_000517525.1 Limulus polyphemus
GACACAAAGTTTTCCTTATAAATACTAAATCATATTTTTATTACGAACAAAATTATTGAACTTAAAACTGTGAATTTAAATACAAAAGTATATAAAAAAAATCACAAACTCTTACAGTTCAAAGTCCTAAGCCTACTTCATGTAAAGACCTTGCACTCGCCAGTCGATAGCTGTTAACCATAACAATTGTGGATCAACTTCTTTCCTAAAAAATATATTTATTTTGAGTTAATTTTTCAATATAATGATTAATATAAATAGATATGCGATGCAGCATGACTTAAGCTACTATATAAAAATAATAGAAGTCACGTACATCCCATGCAGTTTTTCCAGAAGCAACTTTTCTAACGCTTATAGAAAAGCCCTATTGGCCAGTACCAAATACAACCTCTACATATAATGGCAGTTACTATAAAAA
>NW_013832090.1:0-422 GCF_000517525.1 Limulus polyphemus
GTCTCTTAATTTTACAGAACGTATCTTCTTCTGTACTGGTCCCCGTCTCCTTGGCTTCTGCTTCACGTGGGGTTCATCTGCTCCATCAAGAAATGTCCTGTTATTGGTAATAGTCACATCAGTGGTAGTAAATTCATTAAGGGCTTCACTGTTTTCCTTCTCAAAACCGGGTAGAATTTCTTCTTCCACAGTGGCTTTTTCAGGTGAAACGTCTTCAGTAGCATCATTTGTTCTGTTGTTCACTTTGTTCCAACTGTAATATCCTGGACTGTGATAACTCCAAAGCCTGTTGGCATGCGCCACCTTTGGCTTACCTCGCCAACAACATTTTATTCGGAAAATCACGTCTGAGAGACGATCCACTATGTCATATGGGCCTTCCCACAGAGAAAACAACTTAGGAGAATTTCCTTTTGTCTTCC
>NW_013832091.1:0-420 GCF_000517525.1 Limulus polyphemus
TCTCTGTCGTAGGTGACTCAATGTCTTCTTAACTCCGAGATGTCCTCTTGTTAAAGTATCATGGGATTGATGCAGCACAACTTCCCATAACTTTCTTGGTATAACCGTTTGCCAGGTCATCACTTTCCCATCTTCAAGCTTCAACTGGCCCCATTGTGCCCAATAGTTTTTTGTCACAGGGCTTAGACTAGACACCTTCTCCCAAGCAGGGCACAAAACACAAATCAATTATTGGCTTCATATCTTGATTTTTCTCCTGCTCTGCTTTAATATATATACCTGGTTCCACTCCACCGTCATCAACTCTTTCAGTCACTTTGAGTTCAGCATGATGGCACCTGGTTAGTTCAACATCTCTTTTGCAGCAATGTCTGCAGTCATTTTTGCAGGGTCTACGGCTCAGTCCATTGTCATTTCCAT
>NW_013832092.1:0-421 GCF_000517525.1 Limulus polyphemus
GTCACTTTGACTTCAGCTTGATGGCACCTAATTAGTTCAACCTCTCTTTTAACAGTTACTGGAACTTGGCCTTTGTTGTTCCCAAACGTCGTTTTATCAAAATCAATTACAAACTTCCTTGTTAGTAGATAGTCCAATCCTAATATGCATTCGTCTTCAATGTCAGCCAAGTATACCTTCTGTCTGTCCTTTATACCCATGAGCTCAATAGTCACCCACACTGGTCCCCACAATCTTGTAGAATGTCCTATCACACCATAAAGCTTCTGTATGGCGTCTGATACTCCTTCATGATCTAACACCTTGATGCTCACAAGGGTTTGCTGAGACGCAGAGTCTATGACAAAGTTGCACCTTTGGCCATCCAGCTTTCCCTGTCACATAGACACTGTGTGTGCTTGGCATTTTACACCTAGCTGTT
>NW_013832093.1:0-422 GCF_000517525.1 Limulus polyphemus
GTAGGCCTTGTGTGCCATACTTCCCAAATCCTGTGCCAGCTCTTGCAGGCTCTCCCCTTTAGCATGGTCTCTAGTCCTAAACCTAGCCGTGTAGACTTCGGACTGGTTTTGAGTTCCATACCTGAGTTATAGAGCAGCTACCAGTGCTCTATAGTTGTGCCTGTCGTCTACTGACAATGTCTAAGTATTTTCAGTGGTTGTCCTTTCAGGCTCGTTGCCAGATACACTGCTTTCTGCTCCTCTGTCCATCCATTCATTTCTGCCAGGAGCTCAAATTGTGCTCTATATGCTTCCCACGGTGCCTTCCCATCGAATTCCTGTGGCTTCCTTCACACTAGATCACCCCTATTGCTGACACTCATGTCTGGGATGTGACTTCTGGCAGGACTGAGATATCTGCATTAGAGTTTAGCTGTGGGGTC
>NW_013832094.1:0-422 GCF_000517525.1 Limulus polyphemus
GTTAGAAAAATAAAACTGTTTTAGCTGAAGGTGACTCCTACCTTGCCAAAAGTTATATTTGTGTCCCTTAGTCCTACTATTCTTATTGTTAAATATGAAAATAAATGATGCATCAACACAACCAATTCCCTTTACAATCTTAAACACCTCAATCAGATCCCTACTAAATCTTCTTTTTTCAACAGAAGACAATTTGAGAGATTTCAGCCTCTTGTCGTATGACAACCCCTCCATCCCAGGTACCATTCTGGTAACCCTTCTCTGAACCCATTCTAACAATTCAATGTCTTTCCTGAGGTAAGGAGCCCAAGACTGAACACAATATTACAAATGTGGACTAACCAGTGACCTGTACAATGAAATTATAATCTATTTAGGCTTATATTCAATATTTCTGTAGATACAACCTGAAATCTTATTTG
>NW_013832095.1:0-422 GCF_000517525.1 Limulus polyphemus
ATGCCAAAAAGAATTCCTATACAATCTACACATCCTTCAGTAGGTCTGTGACATTTCCTGATTGGCTTAAGGACTTGCCTTACCAGCCTACGTTGATCTGACTCATTTTATAAGCTGTACTATTTCGTATAGATCATTTTCCAAACAGTTCTGCTATGATTAGTGTCTAGCGAAAAGCTTCAGAAGATATTTCCTTTGCAACATCTCAACCAACAATTGGTCCAGTTATCAGTGCTATTTTCATGTTTTGAACAACTCGACTTTCAAGATCTACATATCTGTGCAGATGTTTCCGTTTATCAACGTTATATGTTAAGATCTGTGCAAGAACTCAGAGTACTGTGTACCGTTTTGGACTCCCTTCCTCAAGAAGGACATTGAATTGTTGGAGAAGGTTCAGAAAAGAGCCATTAGGATGATAT
>NW_013832096.1:0-422 GCF_000517525.1 Limulus polyphemus
GTAATAAATATGTATAACGTTATGAGATTTAAGCTATTTAGTATAAACATTTATGTTTTCATGTTATAATTTGTGTTCATTCTAGCATGAAAGAGGCATAATTTATATCTATTTCCTAATTTTTTATGGTGGTTGCGAGATCGGTCAAATCTACCGAACCCATGCAGAGATTTATTACTGACAATAACAGATAAAATATAAAGTTTTTTCTTAAGAAACATTTGATAACCAACTGGACATTATAAAGATTTTGAATGTGAAAATTGAAAATTTTCTGATACTTAAAAGTATTTTTATTTTTAAAATGAATATTACTTTGCATGATAGATAGGCAACATGTGAAAAGAAAAAAAACATGAGAAAAACATTGCTTTATACACCGTAAGACTTGTTAAAAAAAATCGATATTTTGCGTATGTAAG
>NW_013832097.1:0-422 GCF_000517525.1 Limulus polyphemus
GATTTATTGAAGTCAGCTTTGTACCAGGAGACAAGGTGTGGTTGCATAATCCCAGGAAGGCCAAAGGGAATTCTTCTAAGTTGTCTTCTCCATGGGAAAGCCCATATGACATAGTGGATCGTCTCTCAGACGTGACTTTCCGAATAAAATGTGGTCGGCGAGGTAAACCAAAGGTGGTGCATGCCAACAGGCTTTGGTTTTGTCAAGGTCCAGGACATTTCAGTTGGAACGAAGCCAACAACGGAACAAATGACGCTGCTGAACACGTGTCACCTGAAAAAGCCACTGTCGAAGAAGAAACTCCACCCGGTTTTGAGAAGGGAAACAGTGAGTCCCTTAATGAAGTTACTACCACTGATGTGACTATTGGCGATAATAGGACATTTCCTGATGGAGCAGATGAACCCTACGTGAGGCAAAAG
>NW_013832098.1:0-421 GCF_000517525.1 Limulus polyphemus
GGGAAACGGTAAAGCCCTTCATGAAGTTATACCACTGATGTGACAGTTATCGATAATAGGACAATTCCTGACGGAGCAGAAGAACCTCACGTGAAGCAGAAGCCAACGAGATGGAGACCAGTACGGAAGAAGATACGTCCCGTAAAATTAAGAGACTTTGTTGAATTTTAATTTTGTGTTTGTAAATCCTGTACATTTAATTAAGTTATTGTTAATTATCTATTTGTTTAATGTAAGTGGCTATTGTTTGGGACGAACAATACTAAGGAAGGGGCAGTGTTATGGCAGCGGAAGTCACGTGATACTAGTAACACGTCATGAGATTTTGGAAGGATCATGTCTGTTCCTGGCAGCTCTAGTCTTCTCTACGCGACCTCTATTTTTGTATATATAAGACTGGCAAGGAGTGACGATATAATAA
>NW_013832099.1:0-421 GCF_000517525.1 Limulus polyphemus
CAAATTATCTTCTCTGACATAGGGGTATTGTAGTTGATTTAAGTGCTGTGACATGCAGATCAATGGATGTAGCAACACTTACTGGAGTCTGGCCTTTGTTGTTTCCAATCGTCATTTTATCGAAGTTAACTACACACTTCCTCGGAAGTAGATAGTCCAATCCTAATATGCATTGGTCTTCATTGTCAGCCAAGTATACTTTCTGTCCATGAGCTCGATAGTTACCCACACTGTTCCCCACAAACTTGCAGAATGTCCTGTCACACCATAGCGCTTCCGTACAGCTTCTGGTAATCCTTTGTGATCCAGCAATTTGATACTCACAAGGGTTTGCTGAGATGCAGAATCTATGACAAAGTTGCACCTTTGGCCATCCAGCTTCCTTGTTCACGTAGACACTATGTGTGCTTGCCTATTTTAC
>NW_013832100.1:0-421 GCF_000517525.1 Limulus polyphemus
ATACTCCACTAAGCTCAATCTCCCACCAACCCAAACAGCTTTCCAAACCATTATGCTGAAACCACCATGTTTCACAGTTGGCTGCAATCTGTTGAGCCAAAACTCTTGGTGAGGCATTCTCCAGACCCATATCCTTCCACTGTTCGAAAATTGAGCGAATCTTGATTCGTCTGAGAACAATGCGGTCTTCCAAAAGTCCAAAGGCTTGGTCATCATATCACTTGCCCACTTCTTTCGTCTGACTATGTTGGCAGGTCTTAATAAGGACTTCCATCTAGCTGCTCTGCAACGATAACCCAATCTGTGGAGAATCCGTTGAAAAGATTTCGGGCTCATCCCACCAACTTTGGCCACTTCTGCAGTCATTAATCTGGGATCCATTTAGATGCTCCTTTTGACAGCCCTTTTTGTCCTCTCCGAT
>NW_013832101.1:0-421 GCF_000517525.1 Limulus polyphemus
AACATGACAGCATTCTTGGAACACAGCTGATTCGAAGTTACGGCCTTGATCTGAATGCAGTTCATATGGAATACCAAATCTGAAGAAGAAATCACTAATAGCCGAAGCTACAGTTGTAGCTTCCTGATTTGGTATTGCATATGCCTCAGGCCACTTGGTGAAATAATCCATCACCACACAAATATGCTTGTTTCCAGCACGAGTTTGGGGCAGAGGACCAGCAATGTCGACGGCTACTCTTTCCATTGGTGCGCCAACTTGATATAACTTCATTTGTGCACGTCCCTTATGCTTGGGTCCCCTTTTAGCACAACATTTACTGCATGTTCTGCACCGTTCTTCCACATCTTGCCTCATACCTATCCAGTAAAATCTCTGTCGTAGGTGACTCAATGTCTTCTTAACTCCGAGATGTCCTCCT
>NW_013832102.1:0-423 GCF_000517525.1 Limulus polyphemus
GAGAAAGAATAAACTAGTTTTATTTAAGAAAGGACTTGTATCACTGAAGTTCCTCGGGAAGAAATTATACCGGAAATTAACAAACGAACAGAGACGAAACAAATTGGTGTCAGAAAGTGTGATGAAAAAAAGAAGAAGAAGAAGAAGAAGAAGAAAATGGAAAAGAGAGGTGGCAAATCAAACTACAGCTTAGCAGATTTGATGGCAGCAATACAAGAACAGCAAAAGAAACAAGAATAACGAGAAAAAGAAAAGAAACACGAAGAACGAGAAAAGAAACAAGAAGAGAGATTACAGCAGTTGTTGGAGGAAAAAGGAAAGAAACAAGAAGAGAGACAACAGCGGTGGCAAGAAAACTTGCAACAGTAGCAACTCGAACAGCAAAATAAACAGGAGAGATTACAGCAGTTGTTGGAGGAAAAA
>NW_013832103.1:0-424 GCF_000517525.1 Limulus polyphemus
GAGAATCCATTTTTCATCATCGGTGACAATTCTGTCCAAAAATGGTTCACGCGCCAGAAGCGACGTTCACACGTTGTAAACGATGAACATCGGAGAGTTCGTTAGGCAACCGAACACCTTCTTTATGGAGTTTTCCCATATTCCTTTATTTGTTTACCTATTGTTTCATGAGAGACATGCAATTTCAGGGCCATTTCACGAGTGTGTTGCGTTGGGTTAGACTCAACAAGTGTCTTCAGAGCATCAATATCAATTCCAACAAGTCGGCTTCTGCCATCACAATTTTTAAAACTAAAGTCACCTGAACGAAATTTGCTGAACTATCGTTGACACTTACAAACGTTCAAAACATTTCCATAAACTTTTTTGATATTATTTGTGGCTACAGAGGCGTTGTTTCTCTTTTTGTATTCAAATTAGGCAT
>NW_013832104.1:0-462 GCF_000517525.1 Limulus polyphemus
GTGTGTATCAATCTTGTTGGCAACTGTCATAAACTGACTATATATCGGCTTTTACTTAACTGCTAAATCCAAAGTACAATTTAACTACTAAATTGAAATTTATCAGTTAACTCAATTTCAGGCTATTTCAAATTCTAATACGTAACACGGCTAAAAACCAGTGGTAGTTAAAATGAGAGAAAAATTTGGCCTATTGGATGAATAAGAAGCACCGATAGTTAAGAAATCACGGGCAATACGCTGGATAGTTATCGCTATGAATTTACACATACAATTATATCTGTTTTACATGTTTTATATATATGATTTACATATAATCATATTTATTTAACTAGAGTTTCAATAAAATTTATTGAACGAATACATAAATTTAGAGCTTAACACCCGAACCACCAAACTTTTACCCAAAAGATGTATTACCACCTACATATTTAACCTTCCTGTGTTTCCAGTCTCTGTAGT
>NW_013832105.1:0-422 GCF_000517525.1 Limulus polyphemus
CGTTCAGGTAACTTTAGCCTTAAAAACTGTGATGGCAGGGGACGACATGTTGAAATTTATATTGATGCTCTAAAGACGCTTGTTGAGTCTAACTCAAGGCAACACACTCGTGAAATGGCCCTGAAATTGCATGTCTCTCGTAAAACAATACGTAAACTTTTAAGGAATATGGGAAAAAATCCATAAAGAAGGTGTTTGGGTGCTTCACGAACTCTCCGATAATAATCGTTTCCAACGTGTGTACGTTGCTTTGTCTCTTCTGGCGCTTGAACCATTTTTGGACAGACTTGTCACCAGTGATGAAAAATGAATTCTCTACGCGAATATTAAACGCCAAAAACAACGGCTCAGTCCTAGACAAAATCCCTTCCTACCCCAAAACATGCACTCTATCCGCAGAAAGTGATGTTTTGCATTTGGTG
>NW_013832106.1:0-419 GCF_000517525.1 Limulus polyphemus
AAATTTTCCATGATTGCTAACTGGTTTCTCATCTGCTTTTTGGATTTTGTCTGATAGATGGGATATCCCCAATGCTTTTGGGTGCTATTACCACAGGCAATCTCCATTATGACTTCTGGATAATGACCGGAAAGTGCAAAGGTTTTTTTGTTTCTTTAAGTAGAGTTTTGAATTTTCTTATATTAAGTTCATTATTGTTTTACAGTGCTGATTTTGATTGCCTATTGATAATTAATGTCATTGATATAAAAGTTTTGAAGCTATACCTCATATATATATATATATACAGACACATATACATATGCAAAAACATTTTAATAAAATACTATATACCTGTTTTTGTTGGCTCTGTTGTAATTTTTGTTTTTTTTGTTACTTTTTTGAGAACCAAACAGTGCTTCATTGTACCTACACAAAAT
>NW_013832107.1:0-422 GCF_000517525.1 Limulus polyphemus
AAAGTGACGACCTGGCAAACGATTATACCGAAAAAGTTACGGGAAGTTGTGTTGCGTCAATCCCATGATACTGTAACAGGAGGACACCTCGGAGTTAAGAAGACATTGAGTCACCTACGACAAAGATTTTACTGGATAGGTATGAGGCAAGATGTGGAAGAATGGTGCAGAACATGCGGTACATGTTGTGCTAAAAGGGGACCCAAGCATAAGGGACGTGCTCCAATAAAGTTATATCAAGTTGGCGCACCAATGGAAAGAGTAGCTGTTGACATTGCTGGTCTTTTGCCCAAAACTCGTGCTGAAAATAAGTACATTTGTGTGGTGATGGATCATTTCACCAAGTGGCCTGAGGGATATGCAATACCAAATCAGGAAGCTACAACTGTAGCTTCGGCTATTAGTGATTTCTTTTTCAGATT
>NW_013832108.1:0-421 GCF_000517525.1 Limulus polyphemus
TTACTGAAAGGAACAATAAATAAACAAGATAACATACCTTATATAGGGAAACTACAAACATTATATAACCAATAGTATTACTGAAAGGAACAATAAATAAACAAGATAGCAAACCTTGTATAAGGAAACTACAAACATTATATAACAAAGAGTATTGCTGAAAGGAACATTAAATAAACAAGATAACATACCTTATATAGGGACACTACAAACATTATATAACCAATAGTATTACTGAAAGGAACAGTAAATAAACGAGATAACATACCTTATATAGGGAACCTATAAACACTGTTTGCTCAATACTATTACTGAAAGGAACAATAAATAACCAAGATTACATACCTTATATAGGGAACATACAAACATTATATAACCAATAGTATCACTGAAAGGAACAATAAATAAATGAGATAACATA
>NW_013832109.1:0-422 GCF_000517525.1 Limulus polyphemus
CATACCTTATCTCCTGGTACAAAGCTGACTTCAGTAGATCTCTTATCATAAGTCAACTTCATCGAATCAGCAGACGTTTTCAAGTTTGTACGCACTTGATGGTGAATATCATCCATCCTTTCTGATAACATTTTCACAAACTCTGACATTTTCGCAGGCAACTCTTCATCATTTGGGCATCCCTTCTGCTTGGGTCCCCTTTTAGCACAACATGTACTGCATGTCCTGCACCATTCTTCCACATCTCGCCTCATACCTATCCAGTAAAATCGTTGTCGTATGTGACTCAATGTCTTCTTAATTCCGAGATGTCCTCCTGTTAAATTATCATGGGATCGACGCAGCACAACTTCCCGTAACTTCCTCGGTATAACTGTTTGCCAAGTCGTCACTTTCCCATCGGTAGTTTGCCATCTCCGTAC
>NW_013832110.1:0-420 GCF_000517525.1 Limulus polyphemus
ATTATAAAGTGAATACTGATATGATTATATAGTGAAGACTTTTCTGTTTTTAGTACACAAATGTGACTGGATAGTGAAGACTTTTCTGTTTTAGTAACCTGATGTTATTTTGTAGTGAATACTTTTCTGTTTTTAGTAGACTGATGTGATTATATAGTGAATACTTGTCTGTTTTTAGTAGTCTGCTGTGATTCTATAGTGAAGACTTTTCTGTTTTTAGTAGCCCATATGATTGTATTGTGGATACTTTTCTGTTTTTAGTAGACCGATATGATTGTACTATGGATACTTTTCTGTTTTTAGTAGACTGGTGTGATAACATAATGAAGACTTTTCTGTTTTTAGTAAACTGTTGTGATTATATAGGGAAGACTTTTCTGTTTTTAGCAGGCTGGTTTGATTATAAAGTGAATACTGATA
>NW_013832111.1:0-422 GCF_000517525.1 Limulus polyphemus
CTTCGACGTTGGTTTGATGTTATTCTGAATGTTAAAACAGTCTTACTTTTACATTGGTTTAATGTTATTCTGAATGCTAAAACAGTCTTACTTCAACGTTGGTTTGATGTTATGCTGAATGTTAAAACAGTCTTACTTTGACATTGATTTGATGTTATTCTGAATGTTAAAACAGTCTTACTTTGACGTTGGTTTGATGTTATTCTGAATGTTAAAACAGTCTTACTTTTACATTGTTTTGATGTTATTCTGAATGTGAAAACAGTCTTACTTTGACATTGGTTTAATGTTATTCTGAATGTGAAAACAGTCTTACTTTTACATTGGTTTAATGTTATTCTGAATGTTAAAACAGTCTTACTTTGACATTGGTTTGATGTTACAGAATAATTTTCATATTTGTTGAAGTCCACTTAAGACAA
>NW_013832112.1:0-421 GCF_000517525.1 Limulus polyphemus
GGGATTGACCGTCACATTATAACGCCCCACGGCTGAAAGGGCGAGCATATTTGGTGTGACGGGATTCGAACCCACGATCCTCAGATTGTGAGTCGAGTGCCTTAACCACCTGGTCATGCCGGGCCAGAAATGCTCGACTAAGGAGGATGCGTGAAGATGTCGAAACTTGTTATCCATATAAGTATGGCGCTGTTCCGTTATTTTGGATTTAAACTATATTCTATCTCACATCCCATCATATATATATATATATTTTGTAAATCAGCTTTGAAATATTTTGCCCTTTACTGTTGCACTTTGAAAATGGTTAATAATTTCCTTATCGTGAAATAAATATCAGATATTTTTTCTAAAATATTTCTCTTTAGCCCAACGTCATTTATGGCCCTGCATGGCCAGGTGATTAGGGCACTCGACTCGT
>NW_013832113.1:0-422 GCF_000517525.1 Limulus polyphemus
TACCAGGGAGGTTATTTTGGAAGGTATAACTTTCACACCAGGGAGGGCATACATGTATTGGAGGTATAACTTTCACACCAGGGAGGCTATGGTTGGAAGGTATAACTTTCACACCAGGGAGGTTATGGTTGGATTGTATAACTTTCACACCAGGGAGGCTATGGTTGGAAAGTATGACTTTCATACCAGGGAGGCTATGGTTGGAAGGTATGACTTTCATAAAAGGGAGGTTATGGTTAGATTTAATGAAACCAATGTCCAAGTAGTAATAGAGTTACTTTATTTAATGAAACCAATGTCCAAGTAGTAATAGAGTTACTTTATTTAATGAAACCAATGTCCAAGTAGTAATAGAGTTACTTTATTTAATGAAACCAATGTCCAAGTAGTAATAGAGTTACTTTATTTAATGAAACCAATGT
>NW_013832114.1:0-683 GCF_000517525.1 Limulus polyphemus
ACAAAAAAATAATATACTCAACATAATATGATGTGTGTCTGACATTATCACTGCTACTTTAACTGATCTCTAACACTGAACAATCATATAGAGCTGGCTACATGAAGGAATAAATAACGTTAAAGTTTTCTGTAAAAGTCAAAAAGGAAGCACGTTAAGCCTTTAGAAATATCATTAAAAACAACTGTTTGTTTGAAGTTAAGCACAAAGCTACACAATCGGCTATCTGTGCTCTGCCCACCACAGGTATCAAAACCCGATTCTAGTATTGTAAGTCCGTAGACATACCACTGTGCCAAATAATTAGACTTAGAAAGGAAAATTACAACTCTTGTTAATATGGCAATAAAAGTGATTATCGAAAATAATATAGCTAAATTAGTGGCATAATGTTATACTGTATAGCTAGTATTAATTACATATAATAATAACTTTAACTAACAAGAGCTAAAACCAATGATGTTCAATACCCTAAAGCTGTTCACCGTCACCTTAAACAATGTTCATAGGAATTGAAGTGTAGGCATGTAAGTTTTGAATATGCCGCGAAACTTTCTAAAACTTCTCACACCATAAAAATAAGATAGGACACGTAAACTCACCAAATTCAGTAATGATAAAACAAACTATGTTATATCCATGGACGTCCGCAGAAGATTTTCAGGGAGGGTGAGGTTGGGGGG
>NW_013832115.1:0-421 GCF_000517525.1 Limulus polyphemus
GGGGGGGGGGGGCAAGGCTGGAGACATTATTTACTCAAACTACAAACCCCTATTTTGGTTCCATGCTGTTACCTACAATTACATTTGGTGGAGTCAAAATAGAGATTTGTAGTTTGAGTAAATAATGTCTACTGTATCTCCAGCTTTGTTTCTTTACTTTTTTATGATCCCTATTTGCAGGTTTTTAAATTTCCATTTTTTATTTATCTTGTTTGCTGGCTTTTTTAAGCCCAACTATGGGGAAAGGATTACTTGATATGGTAGCTAATTTTATATATTGCAATGATAATAAAAATAGCTTTCAGCTGGCTGATACAGTTCATGATGTAGCTATTGACTATTTGATCGCATCAGTTCGAGATGTAAAATGTTAAGCTGCAGCTGGAGATTGTCATGGAGATTTTTTTGAGAATATTGTGAG
>NW_013832116.1:0-421 GCF_000517525.1 Limulus polyphemus
ATGTTATGATGTGATAGTCAATCCCACTATTCGTTGGTAAAAGATTAGCCCAAGAGTTGGCGGTGGGTGGTGATGACTAACTACCTTCCCTCTTGTGTTACACTGCTAAATTAGGGACGGCTAGTACAAATAGCTCTCGTGTAGCTTTGCGCGAAATTCAACCAAACAAACAAACAAATTGTCGATTGTTTCCACCAATGAAGTTAGATAGTTTTCGTAAAAGTACTAATGTTCGATGTGAATACACTTAAGTTAAATGGTTTTTAATGTTCGAAATTTATAAACGTTTCTGGTCAAATATCTTAAGTTTCTCGATTAATAATCACAGTTATAGCCTCCGAAGTTTATAGCACACCAACTATAGCAAACCAATAATAGATACTGATTTTTGATGCATCGCGTTGGATATATTTATAGACGT
>NW_013832117.1:0-422 GCF_000517525.1 Limulus polyphemus
TTTGATGGTCAGACACTCGACTTACAATCTGTGGATCGTAGTAACTAATACCGTCACCTTAATTAAGGCCTGGCATGACTTGGTGGTTAGACATTCGACTTAAAATCTGCCGAACATGTTAGCCCTTTCAGCCGTGAGGTTGTTATAAAGTAACGGTCAATCCCATTATTCGTTGGTAAAAGAATAGTTCAAAAGTTGGCGGTGGTTGTTCTTGAATAGTTGCCTTTCCTGAAGTCTATCACTTTCAAATTGGGGATGGCGAATGCAGGTAGCCCTAGAGTAGCTATGCGTGTAATTCTACGAAACAAACAAAAGCAAATCTGGAAAAGTGTATGTCCTACACGGTTTAACAATCTCGACATGCAAATACCCTTCACTCTGGAAAATTGTATGTCCTACACGATTTAACAATCACAACATGC
>NW_013832118.1:0-424 GCF_000517525.1 Limulus polyphemus
TGGGTGCTTGTCTGTAATTAAATACAACAAAAACGGCACATAATAGCTCCATATTTGTAATGAATTGAAAATAAAATGAGAATAAAAACAGAATAAAACAAGTTTAGTTAAAATCGAGCCACGGGTTACCGAGTTAGTCCCGTTTTTCGGGTCACTTTTCGTACATTCCATTATTATAAAACTTCGTTTATACAACAATATATGCAGAACAGAAACTAAATGATGAGATGAAAATGTGTTATAAAGGCGCATAGAAAGAACAACAATAAAATGGACCTATAATATCATTGACTATTTGCAAATAGTAACTATGGAGACGAGGTAATAAAATAAAAATCAAGTCGAGAACAACAACAAAATTTTATAAACGAAAACCTTTCGCCGAGCTTTGGCTATTATATTATTTCCCTGTTAATGTTCCCAT
>NW_013832119.1:0-421 GCF_000517525.1 Limulus polyphemus
GTCGAAACGTTGTACATTTGCTGTCATGTTAAACTTATATTAAAGTTTTTCTTCATTACCCATTTAAGCCGTCTCCAGTCATTATCAAATTGATTGGGTCACCTCTAGTTGCGCCATCTATACGTCTCAAAACAAAACAATCTAACAGATCAATAATTATATGACCAACACAATTAAACTCTTGATCTTATTATCTCTTTAATACAATTCGTTTGAATGATATTTAAATATATCAATTTGTTATAGATTACACTCAAACTTGTCCTGTTAACATTTCATTATTTTTAACATAACACAACTATTGCTCCCCAGATAGAATTAATACACCTACTCTATTTATCCATTACTAATTCATTCAGTTCGGACTGATCCCAAATACTACATATATTTATGTATAATGAGTTTATTTCTAATAAAAATC
>NW_013832120.1:0-454 GCF_000517525.1 Limulus polyphemus
TGTAACTTTTTGACGAAACGAAGTATTAAGAATTATTTTGACCCGCGGCATAGCGACTCATAGAATGGCTCTGAATTTTTTGTTTTTTTCAACTACAAACCTTTGACTCTGGAGGTCAAACCCTTTCGATTGACGTATTTGACCACGCCCTAGGTCTCATAGATTAATTTACTCTAATCCTGCCTAAAATAATTTCAATTTAAGTGTAAACTGGTAGAGAATCATGATGAGTAATAAAATTCAATCGAGTTTTCGCACGCCCCATGCTTCGGATTGCTGGCGCACAAAATGTAGCTAATAAAACAAGGTCTCATAGATTAATTTACTCTAATGTTGTTAAAATTATTTCAAATGCCGTGGTTATTGATAAAAGTTTGTACAAATCACAATCTAGAAAATGAAAGAAATATTAAATCATACTAATAATGGCTGGAGACGGCTTAAATGGGTACCT
>NW_013832121.1:0-422 GCF_000517525.1 Limulus polyphemus
GTTGTAGTAGCCGAGCGTAGGTATAGTTAGCTATATTGTTGTAGTAGCCGAGCGTAGGTATAGTTAGCTATATTGTTGTAGTAGCCGAGCGTAGGTATAGTTAGCTATATTGTTGTAGTAGTCGAGCGTAGGTATAGTTAGCTATATTGTTGTAGTAGTCGAGCGTAGGTATAGTTAGCTATATTGTTGTAGTAGCCGAGCGTAGGTATAGTTAGCTATATTGTTGTAGCAGTCGAGTGTAGGTATAGTTAGCTATATTGTTGTAGTAGCCGAGCGTAGGTATAGTTAGCTATATTGTTGTAGTAGCCGAGCGTAGGTATAGTTAGCTATATTGTTGTAGTAGCCGAGCGTAGGTATAGTTAGCTATATTGTTGTAGTAGTCGAGCGTAGGTATAGTTAGCTATATTGTTGTAGTAGTCGAG
>NW_013832122.1:0-421 GCF_000517525.1 Limulus polyphemus
GTGAGTTACGTGTTTAGTTGATTCTAAATGATCTTATTATAATGTACTGAATTAGATACAGTTAAACCTAGTGTTTGTATGTGACAGTTACGTGTTTCGTTGATAAAAGACGGTCTTATTATAATATACTGACTTGTATACAGTTAGGCCTAGTATTTGCATGTGAGTTACGTGTTTCGTTGATACAAGATGGTATTATTATAGTGTACTGATTAAGATACAGTTAGGCCTAGTATTTGTATGTGACAGTTAAGTGTTTCGTTGATACAAGACGGTCTTATTATAATATATTGACTTATATACAGTTAGGCCTAGTATTTGCATGTGAGTTACGTGTTTAGTTGATTCTAAATGATCTTATTATAATGTACTGAATTAGATACAGTTAAACCTAGTGTTTGTATGTGACAGTTACGTGTTT
>NW_013832123.1:0-423 GCF_000517525.1 Limulus polyphemus
GTTTTTGTGTATATGTTTATAAAACACAGTCCTTTAATGCTTTGTTTTTATTTATATGTTTATACACACAGTCCTTTAATGCTTTGTTTTTGTGTATATGTTCATACATACAGTCCATTAATGCTTTGTTTTTATGTATATGTTTATAAACACAGTCCTTTAATGCTTTGGTTTTGTGTATATGTTTATAAACACAGTCTTTTAATGCAATATTTTGTGTATATGTTTATACACACAGTCCATTAATGCTTTGTTTTTGTGTATATGTTTATAAACACAGTCCTTTAATGCTTTGTGTATATGTTTATACACACAGTCCTTTAATGCTTTGTTTTTGTGTATATGTTTATAAACACAGTCCTTTAATGCTTTGTTTTTGTGTATATGTTTATAAACACAGTCCTTTAATGCTTTGTTTTTGTG
>NW_013832124.1:0-421 GCF_000517525.1 Limulus polyphemus
ATTCCATATATTTTCTCCATCTATTGAGAGATAAGTGAACTTCCCAGTATTTTTTCTCCATCTATTGAGAGATAACTGAAATTCCATATATTTTCTCCATCTATTGAGAGATAAGTGAACTTCCCAGTATTTTTTCTCCATCTATCGAGAGATAAATGAAACTTCCAAGTATTTTTTCTTAATTTTTTCTCCATCTATTGAGAGATAACTGAAATTCCATATGTTTTCTCCATCTATTGAGAGATAAGTGAACTTCCCAGTATTTTTCTCCATCTATCGAGAGATAAATGAACTTCCAAGTATTTTTTCTCCACTATTGAGAGATAACTGAACTTCCAAGTATTTTTTCTCCATCTCTTGAGATATAACTGAACTTCCAAGTATTTTTCTCCATCTCTTGAGATATAATTGAACTTCCAAG
>NW_013832125.1:0-420 GCF_000517525.1 Limulus polyphemus
GTATAATACATAAAACATCAAGTTACGTATAATACATAAAACATCAGGCTACGTATAATACACAAAACATCAGGCTACATATAATACATAAAACATCAGGCTACATATAATACCCAAAACATCAAACTACA
Organism: Limulus polyphemus; assembly: GCF_000517525.1. Taxonomy (NCBI): domain Eukaryota; kingdom Metazoa; phylum Arthropoda; class Merostomata; order Xiphosura; family Limulidae; genus Limulus; species Limulus polyphemus. Next base: position 132 of record NW_013832125.1, read on the forward strand.
TATAATACATAAAACATCAGGCTACATATAATACACAAAACATCAGGCTACATATAATACATAAAACATCAGGCTACATATAATACATAAAGCATCAGGCTACGTATAATACATAAAACATCAGGCTACATATAATACATAAAACATCAGGCTACGTATAATACATAAAACATCAGGCTACGTATAATACACAAAACATCAAGTTACGAATAATACATACAACATCAGGCTACGTATAATACATAATACATCAAGTTACGAATAATACATACAACATCAAGTTACGTAT
>NW_013832126.1:0-418 GCF_000517525.1 Limulus polyphemus
AGGTCATTTGAGCCTTTCTTATACTATATTTAATAACTTTTATAATAGTCTTTTTAATCCTTTTTAAACTAGATTTTGTCGATATTGATAACGATATTTTTAGTCCTGACTTCGAAATTTTTGTAAAATTTAAAAAAGGTCTTTTTTGTCCTTCTACCACGATATTTTGTCGACTGTTATAACGATCTTTTAGTCCTCTTTCCACTAGATTTTGTTGAGCTTTATAAGGGTAATTTTATCCGTTTTCCACAAGATTTTGTTGACTTTGAAAACGGATTTTTTGTTTTACTTCTATTAGAATTTTTCGACGTTGATAACTGTCTTTCCTAGGCCTTCATAGAATAGATTTTCGACTCTGATAACGGTACTTTTAGCCCTTTTTCCACTTGATTTTTTTGACTTTGATAACGGGTTTTAA
>NW_013832127.1:0-422 GCF_000517525.1 Limulus polyphemus
CCTGAGGCATATGCAATACCAAATCAGGAAGCTACAATTGTAGCTTCGGCTATTAGTGATTTATTCTTCAGGTTTGGTATACCATACGAACTGCATTCAGATCAAGGCCATAACATTTAATCAGCTGTGTTCGATGAATGCCTGAGTATGTATCAGAATTCGTGAAAGTGTTATTTGAAAGGATGGATGATATTCACCATCAAATGCGTTCAAACTTGAAAACGTCTGCTGATTCCATGAAGCTACATTATGGTAAGAGATCTACTGAAGTCAGCTTTGTACCAGGAGACAAGGTGTGGTTGTATAATCCCAGGAAGACCAAAGGGAAAGTCTCCCAAGTTGTCTTCTCCATGGGAAGGCTGCAAGTTGTTTGGCATAAGTCAAAAGCTGAAGTCAGCTTTGTACCAGGAGACAAGGTGTGG
>NW_013832128.1:0-422 GCF_000517525.1 Limulus polyphemus
AGAAGAAAGATGGGAACCAACGTTGCTGTATGGACTTCAGGGCTCTTAACAGCATAACCGAAAAACTCATACCCACTGCCAAGAATTGATGATACTCTTGATGCCCTAAGTGGAGCTATGTGGTTTTCAACTCTGGACTTAAAGTCAGGTTTCCATCAAGTAAAAATGGCTGAAGCAGATAGACCTAAGACAGCATTTAGTTATGGCCAAGGTCTCTGACAATACCGAGTGATGCCATTCGGGCTCAGTAATGCTCCAGCAACATTTGAGAGGCTGATGGAACGAGTATTAGAAGGCCTACAATGGAGGATAACCCTAGTGTACCTTGACGATGTCATTGTATTTGCAACAACTTTTTTATGAGGAAATGTCCCGGCTGGAGGAGGTATTCAAGCGTTGAAAAGCAACAAAACTCAAACTCC
>NW_013832129.1:0-422 GCF_000517525.1 Limulus polyphemus
TATGAAGACACAAGATTTAACAATACTGTGTACTGTCAATAAGAAGACACAAGATTTATAAATACTGTGTACTATCAATAAGAACACACAAGATTTAACGATAATGTGTACCCTCAGTAAGAAAACAGAAGATTTAACAATAATGTGTCCTGTCAATAAGAAGACACAAGATTTAACTATACTGTGTACTGTCAATAAGAAGACACAAGATTTAACAATACTGTTTACTCTGAATAAGAAGACTCAAGATTTAACAATACTGTGTACTGTCAATAAAAAGACACAAGATTTAACAATACTGTGTACCGTCAATAAGAAGACATAAGATTTAACAATACTGTGTACTCTCGATAAGAAGACACACGATTTAGAAATAATGTGTAGTATCTATAAAAAGACACAAGATTTAACGATAGTGTGTA
>NW_013832130.1:0-207 GCF_000517525.1 Limulus polyphemus
TTGTACCAAGTAAGGCTAAAGACGAGTATATTGGTTATAAATTCGGTAACTATAGTTACACCTAGGTATTCGTGGAAGTTGTTGTACCAAATAACGCTACAGATGAGTATGAGGGTTATTAATTCTGTAACTTGATTTACACCTAGGTGTTCATGGAGTAGTTGTAACAAGTAAGGCTAAAGATGAGTATGGTGGTTATAAATTCTG
>NW_013832131.1:0-421 GCF_000517525.1 Limulus polyphemus
ATACATTTATTTCAAACATAAATTGTGCATTGTAACATATTTGAGCACAAAATCACACGAACTAAGACATACATCATTCTATTAATTATGAACGTTTGTGGGGACCAGTGTGGGTAAATATCGAGCTGATGGGCATGAAAAACAGACAGAAAGTATACTTGGCTGACATTGAAGATGAATGCATCTTAGGATTGGACTATCTATTACCAAGGAAGTTTGTAATTGATTTTGATAAAATGACGTTTGGGAACAACAAAGGCCAAGTTCCGGTAACTGTTAAAAGAGAGGTTGAAATAATTAGGTGCTATCAAGCTGAAGTCAAGCCGACTGAAAGAGTTGATGATGATGAAGTGGAACCAAATATAGATATCAAGGCGGAACAGGAGAAAGACCAAGATTTGAAGCCATTGATTTATTTCCT
>NW_013832132.1:0-422 GCF_000517525.1 Limulus polyphemus
GGTCAAATGATATCGACTTGATTATGTGTGGTGGTCAAATGATATCAACTTGATTATGTGTGGTGGTCAAATGATATCAACTTGATTATGTGTGGTGGTCAAATGATATCGACTTGATTATGTGTGGTGCTCAAATTGATTATGTGTGGTGGTCAAATTATAACAACTTAATTATGTGTGGTGCTCAAATGATATCAAATTGATTATGTGTGGTGGTCAAATTATAACAACTTAGTTATGTGTGGTGCTCAAATGATATCAACTTGATTATGCTTGGTGATGAAATAATATCATCTTGATTATGTGTGGTGCTCAAATGATATCAAATTGATTATGTGTGGTGGTCAAATTATAACAACTTAGTTATGTGTGGTGCTCAAATGATATCAACTTGATTATGCTTGGTGATGAAATAATATCAT
>NW_013832133.1:0-421 GCF_000517525.1 Limulus polyphemus
TTACCTAATGTAAAAACAAAGTAGGGTTAGCGTGTATTTATAAGTTACTGAGTTATGTAATGTAAAAATAAAGTAAATACACGTAGTTATAAACAAGATCACTAGACACGTAGTTATAAAGAAGATCACTAGACACATAGTTATAGATCACTAATCATGTATTTATAAACAAGATCACTAGACACGTAGTTATAGATCACTAATCATGTATTTATAAACAAGATCACTAGACACGTAGTTATAGATCACTAATCATGTATTTATAAACAAGATCACTAGTCACGTAGTTATCGATCACAAGACACGTAGTTATAAACAAGATCACTAGTCACGTAGTTATAAACAAGATCACTAGTCACGTAATTATAAACAACATCACTAGTCACGTAATTATAAACAACATCACTAGTCACGTAATTAT
>NW_013832134.1:0-422 GCF_000517525.1 Limulus polyphemus
TTCTATAGGCCATCAACAGTGGGGAGAATAAGACATCCCAGTCATCTTGGCGGCTATTATAAAACTTTGCCAATTCCTGTCCCAGTGTCCAATTGTACTTTTCTACCATCCCAACAGACTGTGGGTGAAGTGGCATTGTCCTGGTCTTTTGTATGCCAAACAACTTGCAGCATTCATGGAACACAGCTGATTGAAAGTTACAGCCCTGATATGAATGCAGTTCGTATGTCATACCAAACCTGAAGAAGAAATCACTAATAGCCGAAGCTACAGTTGTAGCTTCCTGATTTGGTATTGCATATGCCTCAGGCCACTTGGTGAAATAATCCATCATCACACAAATGTACCTATTTCCAGCACGAGTTTGGGGCAAAGGACCAGCAATGTCAATGGCTAATCTTTCCATTGGTACACCAACTTGG
>NW_013832135.1:0-421 GCF_000517525.1 Limulus polyphemus
AAAAACCAGAAAGAATCACAGGCTAATAATCACAATTAAAACGTTAAAAACCAGCAAAGATAACAGGCCACTCGTTACTATTAAAACGTTAAAATCCAGCAAGGATCACAGGCTACTAGTCACTATTAAAACGTTAAAAACCAGAAAGAATCACAGGCTAATAATCACAATTAAAACGTTAAAAACCAGCAAGGATCACAGGCTACTCGTCACTATTAAAACGTTAAAACCAGCAAGGATCACAGGCTACTCGCCACTATTAAAACGTTAAAAACCAGCAAGAATCACAGACTAATAATCACAATTAAAACGTTAAAAACCAGCAAAGACCACAGGCTAATCGTCTCTATTAAAACGTTAAAAACCAGAAAGAATCACAGGCTAATAATCACAATTAAAACGTTAAAAACCAGCAAGGATC
>NW_013832136.1:0-423 GCF_000517525.1 Limulus polyphemus
GCATGCAGAATAAATTTCTGTTATATCCCTAGTTTTGAAATTTATTTTATTTGAGAAGCCAGTCACTTGTGGTGTACATGGATTATAAAACAGATTGATACTACTTAAGTTTACAAATAACAAATTTTATTAGTTTACAAAACTGTACATATACTTAACTAGATCTTGTACAGGTAGTATTCTGGTACTCATGGTTATATTATATGAACCATTCGTGCTTTAGCTGCTGAAAATGCATCAATTAAACTATCAAAATTTAAGGTATTAAGTACGTCTTTTTCAATACTTAATATTGCCAAATTACTAAGTCGTTTTTGAGTCATTGAGGTTCTCAAGTATGTAAGAATTAATTTCAACTTGCTGAAGGACCTTTTGCAGCTAGCAATAAAAAACCCAACTGTTAACAAAATCTGCAATGCAATT
>NW_013832137.1:0-782 GCF_000517525.1 Limulus polyphemus
ATATATGATAAAACAGACTCGGGGAATGTTTACATATTATATACAATAAAACATACACAGGGAATGTTTACATATTATATACAATAAAACAGACACAGGGAATGATTACTTATTATATATGATAAAACAGACTCGGGGAATGTTTACATATTATATACAATCAAACAGACACAGGGAATGTTTACATATTATATATGATAAAACAGACTCGGGGAATGTTTACATATTATATACAATCAAACAGACACAGGGAATGTTTACATATTATATACGATAAAACAGACTCGGGGAATGTTCACATATTATATACAATAAAACAGACACAGCGAATGTTTACATATTGTATACAATAAAACATACACAGTGAATGTTCACATATTATATACGATAAAACAGACACAGGAATGTTTACATATTATATTGTTTTATTGTATATAATATGTAAACATTCCCTGTGTCTGTTTTATTGTATATAATATGTAAACATTCCCTGTGTGTGTTTTATTGTGACACAGGGAATGTTTACGTATTATATACAATAAAACAGACACAGGGAATGTTTACGTATTATATACAATAAAACAGACACAGCGAATGTTCACATATTATATACGATAAAACAGACACAGGGAATGTTTACATATTATATACAATAAAACAGACTAGGGAATGTTTACATATTATATACGATAAAACAGACACAGGGAATGTTTACATATTATGTACGATAAAACAGACACAGGGAATGTTTACATATTATATACGATAAAACAGACACAGGG
>NW_013832138.1:0-424 GCF_000517525.1 Limulus polyphemus
GATGAGTATGGTCGTTAAAAATTCTGTAACTAGAGCTACACCTAGGTGTTTATGGAGTAGTTGTACCAAGTAAGGCTAAATATGAGTATGGAGGTTTAATACTGTAACTAGAGTTACACCTAGGTGTTCATGGAGTAGTTGTACCAAATAACCATAAAGATGAGTATAGTCGATAAAAATTCTGTAACTAGAGCTACACATAGGTGTTCGTGGAGTTGTTGTACCAAATAACGCTAAAGACGAGTATTTTGGTTATAAATTCAGTAACTGGAGTTACACCTAGTTGTTCATGGAGTAGTTGTACCAAATAACGCTAAAGATGAGTATGGGGTTACACATTCAATAACTAGAGTTACACCTAAGTGTTCATAGAGTAGTTGTACCAAGTAAAGCTAAAGATGAATTTGGTGGCTATAAATTCGGT
>NW_013832139.1:0-422 GCF_000517525.1 Limulus polyphemus
TCACTAAAAGCCGAAGATACAGTCGTAGCTTCCTGATTTGGTATTGCATATGCCTCAGGCCACTTGGTGAAATAATCCATCACCACACAAATGTACTTGTTTTCAGCACAAGTATGGGGCAAAGGACCAGCAATGTCGATGGCTACTCTTTCCATTGGTGCACCAACTTGATATAACTTCATTGGAGCACGTCCCTTGTGCTTGGGTCCCCTTTTAGCACAATCATGTACTGCATGTTCTGCACCATTCTTCCACATCTTGTCTCATACCTATCCAGTAAAATCTGTGTCGTAGGTGACTCAATGTTTTCTTAACTCCGAGATGTTAAAGTATCATGGGATTGATGCAACACAACTTCCCGTAACATTCTCGGTATAACCGTTAGCCAGGTCGTCACTTTCCCATCTCTGGAGAAGAATACC
>NW_013832140.1:0-422 GCF_000517525.1 Limulus polyphemus
AGGGGGCAGTGTTGCGTCAGCGGAAGTCACGTGACGCTTGTAACACGTCATGAGATTCTAGAACGATCGGGGAACATCATGAATAATCTAGTATTTGCTAGGCGCCCTCTATTCTTGTATATAAGTGCGCCAGATAAAGCGAGACAATCAATAGGAATTGAATAGCAAACAGAGAGATTGAAGATATAGACGGAAAATTGAGTCAGGTATAGAACCAGGTATAGATATTAAAGTAGAACAGGAGAAAGACCAAGATTTGAAGCCAAATATTGATTTTCTAAAAGCAAGTGTTTTGCGTCCTGCTTGGGAGAAGGTGTCTAACTTAAGCCCTGTGACAAAGAAGTATTGGGCACAATGGGACCAGTTGAAGTTCGAAGATGGTATTCTTGTCCGGAAAGTGACGACCTTGCAAACAGTTATAC
>NW_013832141.1:0-422 GCF_000517525.1 Limulus polyphemus
GAATCTTCACCAAAATTGGTATGGAGGTTCATTAGGTCTATGCGGGAGTACATACAAATTTCCAATTTTGCGTTTTGCTGTTTTTATGGGCATTTTTTGCGTTTTTTACCATTACTTCGTTTACTGTTGATGGATCTTCACGAAGTTTGGCATGAATTTATATAACTTTCGTCCAAGTGACGGGTACTCCAGCTGGTAGATAATAAATTAAGACAAGACTGTTAAACTTTGTAACAAACCGTTGGTAAAACTTCTGTATCTAGATAGGTATCGTATCGACTACTATGGTGAGATGCACATCCCTACTAAAAAACTATCTGTAGATTTATCCCAGACTGAGCACCCCAGCATTTGTAAGGAATTTGTCGTTATGTATTTATTGTAATATGAACGTTGTTTAGATTAAATTTGTATTTAAAAAG
>NW_013832142.1:0-420 GCF_000517525.1 Limulus polyphemus
TATATGCAAGTTATAAATAAATATTTATAAATGTCAAGGTTTAGACAATAATGAAATATTTATCAACATATTTCTTTTTATCATGTTTAGTTATCATCCCTCCGATTAGCAGTGTTCAGGAAGTCACATTTATGGAAATTAATGATAGAAATATATTCTCTGTACACGTTGAAATTAATCTACTGAAATTGGTTCCAGCCATTAGTCAGAAAGTATATATTTGAAGAACCAGGAGGATAGTGACTGGTCGGTTATAGTTTCTTTCTGTTTCATTTTACAGAAACAATTACTGTTCTTCCTATTAAATGTTTTGTTTCCATCTTATCACTTTAAAGCCTGTCACATAAAAAATTTCCAAGTAAAATTAAAAAAAAATGACATCAAATTTAGATCTATACATTTCAAATTAATCCTGTCTCA
>NW_013832143.1:0-422 GCF_000517525.1 Limulus polyphemus
TATACGCTATACATCTTGTGAGACAAGAAGTAACTGTGTAAATTATGTATACGCTATATATGATGTGAGACAAGAAGTAACTGTGTAAATTATGTATACGCTATACATCTTGTGAGACAAGAAGTAGCTGTGTAAATTATGTATACGCTATATATGATGTGAGACAAGAAGTAACTGTGTAAATTATGTATACGCCATACATGATGTGAGACAAGAAGTAACTGTGTAAATTATTTATACGCCATACATGATGTGAGACAAGAAGTAACTGTGTAAATTATGTATACGCTATACATCTTGTGAGACAAGAAGTAACTGTGTAAATTATTTATACGCCATACATGATGTGAGACAAGAAGTAACTGTGTAAATTATGTATACGCTATACATCTTGTGAGACAAGAAGTAACTGTGTAAATTAT
>NW_013832144.1:0-739 GCF_000517525.1 Limulus polyphemus
AGTGTGTTAAATGGTACTTTTATACATGGTTCACCCGAGTTATGAGCAGCAACACCAAGTGAGTGTTCAGTAAATCATTCAAAATGAGTGTAGTTGTATGAATGCATTAACTGGGAATGAAAGCAAGTTTTCTAACTAGTAGTGCAATGCTAATAATATGGGTTCAGTACCCCCCCCCCCTCTCACCTACCGTAAAAAGAAATGAAAATATCAAAAGAATGGATAATTTTTTTTAGATTTGAAAATTGTTAATTCTTTGACGACAGGTAATATTGGAGAAGTTTTATCCTATTGTAGCATCAGTGAACATAAGACAACTATCATTGAACATAAGATAACTATCATTGAATATAAGACAACTATCATTGAACATAAGATAACTATCATTGAATATAAGACAACTATCATTGAACATAAGATTACTATCATTGAACATAAGACAACCATCAGTGAACATAAGACAACTATCATTGAACATAAGACAACCATCAGTGAACATAAGACAACTATCATTGAACATAAGACAACTATCATTGAACATAAGATAACTATCATTGAACATAAGACAACTATCATTGAACATAAGGTAACTATCATTGAACATAAGACAACCATCAGTGAACATAAGACAACTATCATTGAACATAAGACAACTATCATTGAACATAAGACAACCATCAGTAAACATAAGACAACCATCAGTGAACATAAGACAACCATCATTGAACATAAGACAACC
>NW_013832145.1:0-421 GCF_000517525.1 Limulus polyphemus
TTATTTAGAGTCTTCAAACGCTGTACCTCTTTCTCCTCCACCCACTTAGGGCAAGACCTAAAGTAGGAGGGGTGTGAACCACTACAATTAACACAGTGAGGGTACATTTTGCACTCGTAGGGGTCATGGTCCTTGCCACCACAACGAGCACACGTCACAGAACCACGACAAGATGTCTTTGAGTGATCAAACCGCTGACACTGAAAACATCAGAGAGGGTTGGGAATATAGGGCCGTACCTTACAGTTCAAATAACCTGCCTTAATGGCGGCAGGTGGACGTGGTGATGAAAATGTCAAAATTAAAACTGAGGTCGGCACCATAATTCCATCTTGACGAGTGGATATCCTTCGAACTGCCCAAACTCCTTGATTGGAGAAACTAGCAAGGATCTCCATCTCGGGGATAGATTTCAAATCCC
>NW_013832146.1:0-422 GCF_000517525.1 Limulus polyphemus
CGATGGCACCTAATTAATTCAACCTCTCTTTTAACAGTTACAAACTTGGCCTTTGTTATTCCCACACGTCATTTTATCAAAATCAATTACAAACTTCCTTGGTAGTAGATAGTCCATTCCTAATATGCATTCATCTTCAATGTCAGCCAAGTATACTTTCTGTTTGTCCTTTATGCCCATGAGCTGAATAGTTACCCACACTGGTCCTCACAACCTTGTAGAATGTCCCGTCACACCATAAAGCTTCTGTATGGCTTCTGGTACTCCTTCATGATCTAACACCTTACTGCTCACAAGGGTTTGCTGAGACGCAGAGTCTATGACAAAGATGCACCTTTGGCCATGTAGCTTTCCTGTCACATAGACACTGTGTGTGCTTGGCATTTTACACCTAGCTGTTGGGACTTTCATGATGGGGTTGG
>NW_013832147.1:0-422 GCF_000517525.1 Limulus polyphemus
TCTTACTTGGTACAACTACTCAATAAACCTTTAGGTTTAACTCTAGTTACCAAATTTTTAACCACCATACACATCTTTTGCGTTACTTGGTACAACTACTCCATGAACACCTAGGTGTAACTCTTGTTACAGAATTTATAACTACCATACTCATCCTTAGCGTTATTTGGTACAACAGCTGCACGAACAACTAGGTGTAACTCTAGTTCCCGAATTTATAACCAACATACTCATCTTTTGCTTTACTTGGTACAACTACTCCATGAACACCTAGGTGTAACTCTCGTTTCCGAATTTATAACCACCTTACTCAGCTTTAGCCTTTCTGGGAACAACTACTCCATGAACACTTAGGTGTCACTCTAGTTACCGAATTTATAACCACAATACTCATCTTTAGTCTTACTTGGTACAACTACTCC
>NW_013832148.1:0-422 GCF_000517525.1 Limulus polyphemus
CACACCAATGGAAAGAGTATCCATTGACATTGCTGGTCATTTGCCCCAAACTCGTGCTGGAAACAGGTACATTTGTGTGGTGATGGATTATTTTACCAAGTGGCCTGAGGCATAAGCAATATCAAATCAGGAAGCTACGACTGCAGCTTTGGCTATTAGTGATTTATTCTTCAGATTTGGTATGCCATACGAACTGCATTCAGATGAAGGTCGTAACTTTGAATCAGCTGTGTTCCATAAATGCTGCAAATTGTTTGACATACGAAAGACCAGAACAACGCCACTCCACCCACAGTCTGATGGGATGGTAGAAAAGTACAATTGGACACTTGGACAAGAATTGGCAAAGTTTTGTAATAGCCGCCAAGATGACTGGGATGTCTTACTCCCTCCATTGTTGATGGCCTATAGTACTGCAGAGC
>NW_013832149.1:0-422 GCF_000517525.1 Limulus polyphemus
TTTCTGCCAGTAGCTCAAATTGTGCTCTATATGCTTCCCACGGTGCCTTCCCATCGAATTCCTGTGGCTTCCTTCATACCGGATCACCCCTATTGCTGACATTCATATCTGGGATGTGACTTCTAACAGGACTGAAGGTGTCTGCATTAGGGTTTAGCTGTGGGGTCTGGAAGGGGCTTGTCATTGTCTGGGGCTGATTAAGTCGATGTTTAATGTATCCTCCTTGTGTAAAAGACAATAAATCGTCCTTTAACGTATCTAATTCGCTTTTAAATTTACTAATGTTTTCCGTTTGTACTTCTTATTTCCTTTCTTGTTCCAGTTGCCACTGCTCTAGTATCTCTTCTTGTTTCTTTTTTCGTTATTGTTTCTTTTCTTTTTCCTTCCAACAACTGCTGTAATCTTTCTTCTTGTTTATTTTG
>NW_013832150.1:0-944 GCF_000517525.1 Limulus polyphemus
TCTTCTTATAGAGGTCAGTCAAATATTCCGGAAGTGTATGTCCTTTCTTCACAGTTGCATTCCTTGCTTTAACATTCACTGGCTCTACCTCATGGCACACGAAGATTGGAAGGTCACTTGTAGCAGGTCGTCAAGTAGTACCTATAACAGTGGCCAATTTCTCTGAATATGAGCAGACACTTAAGGAAGGGGCATTGTTGGGCTGAAGACCAATGCATATTAGAATTGGACTATCTACTGCCGAGGAAGTGTGTAGTTAACTTCGATAAAATGACGATTGGAGACAACAAAGGCCAGACTCCAGTAAGTGTTGCTACATCCGTTGATCTTCATGTCACAGCACTTAAATCAACTACAATACCCCCTATGTCAGAGAAGATAATTTGGGGAAGGATAAAAGAATATCCCCATGGAAGCCCAATGCTTGTAGAAGCAGTAAAAACCCATCCAGGCCAGCGGAATTGTGGCTAACTATCGAGCTCATGGGCATGAAAAACAGACAGAAAGTATACTTGGCTGACACACTGGTCCCCACAACCTTGCAGAATGTCCTGTCACACCACAGAGCTTCTGTACGGCTTCTGTTACTCCTTTGTTATCCAGCACCTTGATGCTCACAAGGGTTTGCTGAGATGCCGAATCTATGACAAAGTTGCACTTTTGGCCATCCAGCTTTCCTGTCACGTAGATACTATGTGTTCTTGCCATTTTACACTTAGCTGTTGGGACTTTCACGATGGAGGTTGGTGGGCGTCCCTTACCACCAACCACTACCGGTTTCCCGAAGCTGACTTATTGGTGGTATTTTTCTTACACTGGCTCCTCAGATGTCCTTGCTCCCCACAGTTCCAACAGCCTTTCTGGGTAGCGGCCTTTCCTGCTGTATCATCTCCCCTGTGCTGAAGTTTCCAGCATTGAGCTCTCTTGTGCCCAGGTTTGTTTCA
>NW_013832151.1:0-422 GCF_000517525.1 Limulus polyphemus
ATTGTTAAATCTTTTGGCTTGTTAGTGATAGTACACAGTATCGTTAAATTTTGTCTTCTTATTGATAGTACATAGGATTGTTAAATTCTGTGTCTTCTTATTTACAGTACACAGTATCGTTAAATCTTATGGCTTGTTATTGATAGTACACAGTATCGTTAAATCTTGTGTCTTCTTATCGAAAGTGAACAGTATTGTTAAATCTAGTGTCTTCTTATTGACAGTACACAGTATTGTTAAATATCGTGTTTTCTTATTGACAGTACACAGTATCGTTAAATCTTATGGCTTGTTATTGATAGTTCACAGTATCGTTGAATCTTGTGTCTTCTTATCGAAAGTGAACAGTATTGTTAAATCTAGTATCTTCTTATTGACAGTACACAGTATTGTTAAATCTCGTGTCTTCTTATTGACAGTAC
>NW_013832152.1:0-422 GCF_000517525.1 Limulus polyphemus
AAGTAAGTAATTGTTTAGATAGCTGGAGAACAAAATAGGGATAAAGGTAAATGTTCAGATACTTAGAGAAGTAAATAGGGATGTAAGTAATTGTTTAGACAGCTAGAGAACAAGGTAGGGATGAAGGTAAATGTTCAGATACTTAGAGAAGTAAATAAGGATGTAAGTAATTGTTTAGATAGCTAGAGAACAAGATAGGGATGAAGATAAATGTTCAGATACTTAGAGAAGTAAATAGGGATGTAAGTAATTGTTTAGACAGCTAGAGAACAAGATAGGGATGAAGATAAATGTTCAGATACTTAGAGAAGTAAATAGGGATGTAAGTAATTGTTTAGATAGCTAGAGAACAAGATAGGGATGAAGGTAAATGTTCAGATACTTAGAGAAGTAAATAGGGATGTAAGTAATTGTTTAGATAG
>NW_013832153.1:0-1659 GCF_000517525.1 Limulus polyphemus
CCTCTACTGTGGTTCATATACACCAAAGTATAGTTTATATCTTTATATTACACACAGTACTTGCTACTGAATAACAAACCACTACTGTGTTTCATATACACCAAAGTATAATGTATGTTTTTATTATTACACACAGTACTTCCTACTGAACAACATATTTATACTGTGGTTCATATACACCAAAGTATAGTGTATCTCTTCATTATTACACACAGTACTTGCTACTGAGTTACATATCTCTACTGTGGTTCATATACACCAAAGTAGAGTGTGTCTCTTCATTATTACACACAGTAATTGCTACTGAGTTACATATCTCTACTGTGGTTCATATACACCAAACTAGAATTTGTCTCTTCATTATTACACCCAGTACTAGCTACTGAACAACATACCTCTACTATGGTTCATATACACCAAAGTATAGTGTGTCTCTTCATTATTACACACAGTACTTGCTACTGAATAACATACCTCTACTGTGGTTCATATACACCAAAGTATAGTATATCTTCATTATTACACACAGTGTATGCTACTGAATAACATACTTATACTGTGGTTGATATACACATAAGTATAGTGTATCTCTTCATTATAACACACAGGACTTGCTACTGAACAACATACTTCTACTGTGGTTCATATACACCAAAATATAGTGTATCTTTTCATTATTACAAACTACTTGCTACTGAATAACATACTTCTACTGTGGTTCATATACACCAAAGTATAGTGTATCTCTTCATTATAACACCCAGGACTTGCTACTGAAAGAAAGTATAGTGTATCTCTTCATTATTACATATCTCTTCATTATTACACACAGGACATGCTACTGAATAACATACTTATACTGTGGTTGATATACACATAAGTATAGTGTATCTATTTATTATAACACACAGGACTTGCTACTGAACAACATACTTCTACTGTGGTTACTATACTTTGGTGTATATGACACGTGTGTAATAATGAAGAGAGTACTTGCTACTGAATAACATAACCAACGTATAGTGTATCTCTTAATCATTACACACAGAACTTGCTACTTAACAACATACTTCTACCGTGGTTCATATACACCAAAGTATTCATTATTACACACAGTACTTGCTACTGAACAACATACCTCTACTATGGTTCATATACACCAAAGTATAGTGTGTCTCTTCATTATTACACACAGTACTTGCTACTGAATAACATACCTCTACTGTTGGTTCATATACACCAAAGTAGAGTGAATCTCTTCATCATTACACACAGTACTAGCTACTGAATAACCTACCTCTACTGTGGTTCATATACGACAAAGTATAGTGTATCTCTTCATTATTACACACAGTACTTGCTACTGAATAACATACATCTACCGTGGTTCATATACACAAAAGTTTAGTGTATCTCTTCATCATTATACCCAGTCCTTGCTATTGAACAACATACTTCTACTGTGGTTCATATACACCAAAGTATAGTGTATCTCTTCATTATTACACACAATACTTGCTACTCAACAACATACTTCTACTGTGGTTCATATACACCAAAGTATAATGTATCTCTTCATTATTACTCACAGTACTTGATAATTAACAACATACCTCTACTGTGGTTCACATACACCGAAGTATAGTGTATCTTTTCATT
>NW_013832154.1:0-422 GCF_000517525.1 Limulus polyphemus
AACTCTGTGCTGATTTATTGTCAATTTTAACTTAGTTACACGATTTAATTTACTTCTTTTGATCAACATTTGGTGTTTAAGGTATGGTTAGATATGTATACACCTGGAAAAAAGTTAAGCACCCCGTGTTTTTTTCAAGTGATTCAGATTCGACGTTCTTGTGACTGATTATAAATTCCCATTCAATCTAAACGTGTTTATCAAATGAAATTATGCATTATTGGGCACAAAAAAACAAGATTATCACCGTAAAATAACAATTTTTAATTTACATATCATGACATCAAAATATGGACAGTTTTCACGCTTAAAATTATCTTTAATAAGTATTGTCAGTGAAAGCTCAAAAACGTTATTGAATTGTCAAATCACATTACAAAATGCCAATCATGACCCACACATTGATAATTAGTCATCGAAAC
>NW_013832155.1:0-439 GCF_000517525.1 Limulus polyphemus
GTAAGTCCTGTTTACACCCTGTATTTAAGCTTCCTAAAGGAACCCCAAATTTCTCTAAGAAAGCCAACTTCAAGGGGGTAATGATATTATCGTTTACACAAGAATTGATTTTTAATTACTACTAATTATTAATAATACTTAGAAAAAGCGGATATTCCATTTGAAACTATGTCACCTCAGTGAAGTTGGTTGACACCATTGTTTTGGTTTTTGAGTTATCATGTAATAAAAAAGAAGCAGAAGAAAGAAGAACAAGAAATTCAAACTTTCTGCTATGATATTTACAGACATTCCCAGAACTTGAGACTCAGTAATTACGTAGATATTGTTATAAACAGAAACACTGTATTGTATTGTAAAGAGCACAGATAACCAATTGTATAACTTTTTGCTTTACAAAAACGAACGAACCATTCATTCTGTAGTCTGTTGTTAATAA
>NW_013832156.1:0-475 GCF_000517525.1 Limulus polyphemus
TTTTACAGAATTTAAGATGCACAATCTTCTCTTAGAGATGTCTTCATTTCATGCTATTAGTTCTGTTCTACAGAATTTAAGATGCACAATCTTCTCTTGGAGATGTCTCCATTTCATGCTATTAGTTCTGTTTTACAGAATTTAAGATGCACAATCTTCTCTTAGAGATGTCTTCATTTCATGCTAGTAGTTCTGTTTCACAGAATTTAAGATGCACTATCTTCTCTTGGAGAGTCTCCATTTCATGCTATTAGTTCTGTTTTACAGAATTTAAGATGCACAATCTTCTCTTGGAGATGTCTCCATTTCATGCTATTAGTTCTGTTTTACAGAATTTAAGATGCACTATCTTCTCTTAGAGATGTCTTCATTTTATGCTATTAGTTCTATTTTACAGAATTTAAGATGTACCATCCATTGTTTATAATTACTTGCATATATATATATATATATATATATAATGTTTTGAATTACT
>NW_013832157.1:0-610 GCF_000517525.1 Limulus polyphemus
ATAAATCTACATGTTTACATAAGTCGATTGTTCCACTATACAAACCTACATGTTTACATAAGTCGATTGTTCCACTATACAAATCTAAATGTTTACATACGTCGATTGTTCACTATATAAATCTACATGTTTACACAAGTCAATTGTTCCACTATACAAACCTACATGTTTACATAAGTCGATTGTTTCACTATACAAATCTAAATGTTTACATACGTCAGTTGTTTCACTATATAAATCTACATGTTTACACAAGTCAATTGTTCCACTATACAAACCTACATGTTTACATAAGTCGATTGTTTCACTATACAAATCTAAATGTTTACATACGTCAGTTGTTTCACTATATAAATCTACATGTTTACATAAGTCGATTGTTTCACTAAACAAATCTAAATGTTTACATACATCGATTGTTTCACTATATAAATCTACATGTTTACATAAGTCGATTGTTCCACTATACAAATCTACATGTTTACATAAGTCGATTGTTTCACTAAACAAATCTAAATGTTTACATTCTTCGATTGTTTCACTATATAAATCTACATGTTTACATAAGTCGATTGTCCCACTATACAAACCTACATGTTTACATAAGTCG
>NW_013832158.1:0-422 GCF_000517525.1 Limulus polyphemus
AACTCCAACAACTGCTGTAATCTCGCTTGTTTATTTTGTTGTTCCAGCTGCCACTGTTGCAGGTTTTCTTGCAACTGCTATTGTCTCTCTTCTTGTTTATTTTCTCGTTCTTCTTGTTTCTTTTCTTTTTCCTCTAACAACTGCCGTAATTTCTCTTCTTGTTTAATTTCTCGTTCTTCTTGTTTCTTTTCTTTTTCCTCTAACAACTGTTGTAATCTCTCTTCTCGTTCTTCTTGTTTCTTTTCTTGTTTTTGTATTGCTCTCTGACACCAATTTGTTACGTCTCCGTTTGTTAATTAACTCTCTCTAAATTCGTTCCGACGAAACTTTAACGACACAAGTCTTTACTTAATAAAACTGGTTTATTCTTTCCGAATATAACTTTACCGATACACTCAACTTCAACAATCGCGCTAAACAAA
>NW_013832159.1:0-421 GCF_000517525.1 Limulus polyphemus
ACAACAACCAATTAAGTGTCGCGCACATCCTCAGTAATCGTGAGGAGTTTCACAACTTTGACGGCCTCGATGACCCTGGTAGTCGATAGACCCAAAGCCCAAATAACCAACTGGTAGCATTGGAAAGCAGCCTAATGATCCAATAGGGTCGATGGTCTAAAAATACCCCTCGCCCCTAAAATACTGGTAGCACACATCCGCACATTGGCTTGATACTGGTACACATGAAAAAATAAAAAAATGGTACTTCCACATTTGAAAGTGCAAAAGCTTTGTCAGCGGTATATCACGATTCGAGCCTTACACATTTTATCTGAAACCCAGCATGATAACTATTAGACAATGCTCGGCTCTACTAATAATCTGGCCCGATGATCTTCAAGATATAGGGAGCGGCCCACAACGACTTGATTGATCGACG
>NW_013832160.1:0-422 GCF_000517525.1 Limulus polyphemus
TTTTATATTTCTAATTTGATAGGATTATTCATGATACTCAATGATCATCCGTTAGTTTTGTTATTCTAAAATGTATAAATTATAAAATTTGTCAGGTACTGGTTAAGGTATTGCAACAGACCAGCATTTGTATTTGTATTTATGACAAAGCTACTGAGGCTATCTGCCGTTGTTCCTAATTTTGAACTACCGACTAGAGGGTTTGTTACTTGTTTGAAGTTAAGCACAAACCTACACATTGGGCTATCTGTGCTCTATCCGCCATGGGTATCGAAACCCGATTTCTAGTGTTGTAAGTCCGCAAACATGCTGCTGTCCCACTGTGGGGGGGGGGGCACCGACCAGAAGAAAGCAACCAGCCAGCATCGCCCTATTATTCACCACCCACACTAAATAATTAACTGTCATTCTTATAAAACACC
>NW_013832161.1:0-887 GCF_000517525.1 Limulus polyphemus
CTTATTGACAGTACACAGTATTGTTAAATCTTGTGTCTTCTTATTGACAGTACACAGTATTGTTAAATCTTGTGTCTTCTTATTGACAGTACACAATATCGTTAAATCTTGTGTCTTCTTATTGACAGTACACAGTGTTGTTAAATCTTGTGTCTTCTTATTGAGAGTACACAGTATTGAAAAAATCTTGTGTCATCTTATTGACAGTACACAGTACCGTTAAATCTTGTGTCTTCTTATTGAAAGTACACAGTATTGTTAAATCTTGTGTCTTCTTATTGACAGTACACAGTATCGTTAAATCTTGTGTCTTTTTATTGATAGTACACAGTATTGTTAAATCTTGTGTCTTCTTATTGAAAGTACACAGTATCGTTAAATCTTGTGTCTTCTTATTGACAGTACACAGTATCGTTAAATCTTGTGTCTTCTTATTGACAGTACACAGTATCGTTAAATCTTGTGTCTTTTATATATAGTACACAGTATTGCTAATTCGTGTGTAAGAAGGTACTGTCAATCAAGATTTAACAATAGTGTGTACTGTCAATAAGAAGACACAAGATTTAACAAAACTGTATGTCAATAAGAAGACAAGATTTAACAATACTGTGTACACACTCAATAAGAAATTTAACGATACTGTGTAGTTTCAATAAGAAGACACAAGATTTAACAAAACTATGTACTGTCAATAAGAAGACACAAGATTTAACAATACTGTGTACTATCAATAAAAAGACACAAGATTTAACGATACTGTGTACTGTCAATAAGATAACACAAGATTTAACGATACTGTGTACCTTATTGAAAGTACACAGTATCGTTAAATCTTGTGTCTTCTTATTGACAGTACACAGTATCGTTAAATCTTGTGTCTTCTT
>NW_013832162.1:0-805 GCF_000517525.1 Limulus polyphemus
TTAACATTACTTGGTGAAGGAATATCAAACAACAATAGTGAAACAATAATAATCTAACATTAGTTGGTGAAGCAATATCAAACAACAATAGTGAAACAATAATAATCTAACATTAGTTGGTGAAGCAATATCAAATTAAACCAACGTTAGTGAAACAATATAAGAGTAGAGTAATATTAAAAAACATTAGTGCATCAATAACAAAGAAATATTACTGAAGTAATATCAAACAAACTTTAATGATTAATAAATCAACATTAGTGAATAATATCAAACCAACATTAGTGAAGCAATAAGAAACTAACATTAGTGAATAATATCAAACCAACTTTAGTGAAGCAATAAGAAACCAACATTAGTGCTAATGTTAGTTTGATATTATTTTAAGCAATTTCAAACCAACTTTAGTGAAGCAATAAAAACCAACATTAGTGAATAATATTAAACTAACATTAGTGAAGAATACCAAACCAACATTAGTGAATAATATCAAATCAACTGTAGTGACGCAATAAGAAACCAACATTAGTGAATAATATCAAAATAACATTAGTGAAGAATACCAAACCAACATTAGTGAAGCAATTTCAAACCATGAAGCAAAAAGGAAACCAAAATTAGTGAATAATATCAAACTAACATTAGTGAAGCAATTTCAAACCAACTTTAGTGAAGCAATACCAAACCAACATTAGTGAAGCAATATCAAACTAACATTAGTGAATAATATCAAACTAACATTAGTGAAAAATATCAAACTAACATTAGTGAAGCAATATCAAACCAACTTTAGTGAAGCAATTAG
>NW_013832163.1:0-573 GCF_000517525.1 Limulus polyphemus
TAGAGCCACATTGAGATATCTGCTGTGTCTACTTTACGATCTATTTGTTTTAGAGCCAAATTGAGATATATGCTGTGTCTACTTTACGATCTATTTGATTTAAAGCCACGTTGAAATATCTGCTGTGTCTACTTTATGATCTATTTGTTTTAGAGCCACATTGAGATATCTGCTGTGTCTAGTCTACGATCTATTTGTTTTAGAGCCACATTGAAATATCTGCTTTGTTTACTTTACGATCTATTTGTTAATAGGTGGCGTGAAATTCTTTAAGCTGAATTGAATGCAAATTGATCATGTGGTTTTTGAAACTATATATAGTTCTTAACTCTTGCAAAATATTGCACTCCTGATGACCACAAAGTAAGACGCCGAAACACGTAGATTGTATGAAACCGTTCTCAGTCTCGTAGTATTTTATTTTTCTTTATACAGTAAAATTATTAAGGAAAATAATTTTTTATTTGAGACTGAGAACATTCTCATTTTCAATTTATTGTGTACTGTTAAACGTTCACTTTATTTCTTTAGTTCATCAGTGTGAAAACTTGCATAAGTATCGTCTTGTTTTTG
>NW_013832164.1:0-422 GCF_000517525.1 Limulus polyphemus
AACTACAATGTGTACTGTCAATAAGAACACACAAGATTTAACGATAATGTGTACTGTCAGTAAGAAAACAGAAGATTTAACAATAATGTGTCCTGTCAATAAAAAGACATACGATTTAACAATACTGTGTACTGTCAATAAGAAGACACAAGATTTAACGATACTATGTACTTTCAATAAGAAGACACAAGATTTAACAATACTGTGTTTTGTCAATAAGAAGACACAATATTTAACGATACTCTGTACTGTCAATAAGAAGACACAAGATTTAACGATACTGTGTACTGTCAATAAGAAGACACAGGATTTAACGATACTGTGTACTGTCACTAAGAAGACACAAGATTTAACGATACTGTGTTCTGTCAATAAGAAGACAAAAGATTTAACGATACTGTGTACTATCAATAAGAAGACAC
>NW_013832165.1:0-421 GCF_000517525.1 Limulus polyphemus
CACAAGTGTAGTTAACCCAACACCTTGTTTCTTGTCAAGTCTAGGACACAAGTGTAGTAAATAGTGTAGTTAACCCAACACCTTGTTTCTTATCAAGTCTGAGACACAAGTGTAGTAAATAGTGTAGTTAACCCAACACCTTGTTTCTTGTCAAGTCTAGGACACAAGTGTAGTAAATACTGTAGTTAACCCAACACCTTGTTTCTTGTCAAGTCTGAGACACAAGTGTAGTTAACCCAACACCTTGTTACTTGTCAAGTCTAGGACACAAGTGTAGTAAATAGTGTAGTTAACCCAACACCTTGTTACTTGTCAAGTCTAGGACACAAGTGTAGAAAATATTGTAGTTAATACAACACCTTGTTTCTTGTCAAGTCTAGGACACAAGTGTAGTAAATATTGTAGTTAACCCAACAACGTT
>NW_013832166.1:0-422 GCF_000517525.1 Limulus polyphemus
TCAAGGTACTCTTAACCTGAGAAACATCCAGCATATCTAATGTGTCTTATCAACGTACGTTTAACCTGAGAAACACCCATCGTATCTAATGTGTCTTATAAAGGTACTCTTAACCTGAGAAACATCTAGCCTATCTAATGTGTCTTATTAAGGTATTCTTAACCCGAGAAACATCCATCGTATCGAAAGTGTCTTATCAGCGTATGTTTAACCTGAGAAACATCCATCGTATCTAATGTGTCTTATCAAGGTACTCTAAACCTGAGAAACATCTACCGTATCTAATGTGACTTATCAACGTACTCTTAACCTGAGAAACATCCATCGTATCTAATGTGACTTATCAACGTACTCTTAACCTGAGAAACATCTATCGTATCTAATGTGACTTATCAAGGTACTCTAAACCTGAGAAACATCTA
>NW_013832167.1:0-422 GCF_000517525.1 Limulus polyphemus
CAGCCGAGGTCATGATCTCCTTTCGAAAAGACGTCTGCATAATTTGCCATAAGTTTTTTTACCTGAAGAGCCTGTGATGATGCCAAATGGACTATGCTCTTCTTGTAGATGTCAGTTAAATGTTCTGGAAGTATATGTCCTTTCTTTATAGTTGTATTTCTTGCTTTAACATTGACTGGCTCTACCTTCTGGCACACACCCAACAATGCACCTTCCTTAAGTGTCTGCTCACATTTAGAGAAATTGGCCACTGTTATAGGTACTACGTGATGACCTGCCACAAGTGACCTTCCAATCTTCAAATCCGCTGGCCTGGATGGGTCTTCCACTGCTTCCACAAGTATTGGGCTTCCTTGGGGATGTTCTTTTATCCTACCCCAAATTATCTTCTCTGACATAAGGAGTATTTTAGCTGACTTAAG
>NW_013832168.1:0-422 GCF_000517525.1 Limulus polyphemus
CTATCTATCACATAACATCATGACACTATCTATCACATCACGATACCATCTATCACATCATATCATGATACCATCTATCACAACACATCATGAAACTATCTATCACAATACATCATGACACCATCTATCACATCACATCATGACACCATCTATCACATCATATCATGATACCATCTATCACATCACATCATGATACCATCTATCACATCACATCATGACACCATCTATCACAACACATCATGACACCATCTATCACAACACATCATGACACCATCTATCACAACACATCATGACACCATCTATCACAACATACCATGACACCATCTATCACATCATATCATGATACCATCTATCACATCACATCATGATACCATCTATCACAACACATCATGACACCATCTATCACATCATATCATGATACC
>NW_013832169.1:0-528 GCF_000517525.1 Limulus polyphemus
AAAATACATAAACTTCACTTGTCACATGTCACTCTCCTGGAAAGTTACATAAACTTAACTTACGACATGTAAATCTTCTGTAAAATTACATCAATTTGTCACATGTCACTCTCCTGTAAAGTTACATAAACTTAACTTGCCACATGTAAATCTTCTGTATAATGACATAAATTTGTCATGTGTCACTCTCCTGTAAAGTTACATAAACTTAACTTGCCACATGTCATTCTCCTGTAAAGTTACTTAAACTTGACTTGTCACATGTCATTCTCCTGTAAAGTTACTTAAACTTGACTTGTAACTTGTCATTCTCCTGTAAAGTTACTTAAACTTAACTTGCCACATGTCATTCTCCTGTAAAGTTACTTAAACTTGACTTGTCACATGTCATTTTCCTGTAAAGTTACTTAAACTTAACTTACATGTCATTCCACTGTAAAGTTAAATAAACCTAACTTGTCACATGTAACTCTCCTGTAAAATTACATAAACTTGACTTGTCACATGTCATTCTCCTGTAAAGTTACA
>NW_013832170.1:0-421 GCF_000517525.1 Limulus polyphemus
CTTTCGGAGTTGACTGTAGTGCACTGTACTCTTTCGGAGTTACTGTAGTGCACTGTACCATTTCGGAGTTTACTGTAGTGCACTGTACCCTTTCGGAGTTTACTGTAGTGCACTGTACCCTTTCGGAGTTTACTGTAGTGCACTGTACCCTTTCGGAGCTTACTGTAGTGCACTGTACCCTTTCGGAGTTGACTGTAGTGCACTGTACCCTTTCGGAGTTGACTGTAGTGCACTGTACCATTTCAGAGCTTACTGTAGTGCACTGTACCCTTTCGGAGTTTACTGTAGTGCACTGTACCCTTTCGGAGTTTACTGTAGTGCACTGTACCCTTTCAGAGCTTACTGTAGTGCACTGTACCCTTTCAGAGTTTCGATGATTTTCAGGGATATATATTTCGATTTTCTTTCATTGTTCCCAGTC
>NW_013832171.1:0-249 GCF_000517525.1 Limulus polyphemus
TGTACCAGTACTTCGTTCCATTTAACGGATCTTCTCGAAATTTTGTATGAACGTTCGTTGCAAACTTGCGTATTTACATGCAAAATTCTAGCCTTCTATTGTCATTTTTGCGACTTTTGTGGTCGTTTTATGTTACTCTTTTATTCGATTTTCTGAAAGCGTATGTGTACTGCAGTGAAGCTTTTGGTTACTGATTGTTTTTCGATTTCTTGTTACCAGAGGGTGCTAAATATATGATTCTTCACCAAA
>NW_013832172.1:0-419 GCF_000517525.1 Limulus polyphemus
AACATGAACTTGTATAAAGATTGTTATATTATTACCTTATTATAAACCCCAAGAACATGAACTTGTTTAAAGATTTGTCATATTATTACCTCATTACTAACCCTAAGAATATGAACTTGTTTAAAGACTTGTTATATTATTACCTTAATATAAATCAAAGAATGTGAACTTGTTTAAAGACATCTTATACCATTACCTCATTATAAACCCTAAGAATATGAACTTGTTTAAGGACTTGTTACACCATTACCTCATGATAAACCCTAAGAATATGAACCTGTTTAAATATTTGTTATATTATTATTTAATTATAAACCGCAAGACTATGAACTTGTTTAAACACTTGTTATATTATTACCTTATTATAAACCCCAACAATATGTACCTATTTCAAGACTTGTTATATTATTAAATAATTA
>NW_013832173.1:0-422 GCF_000517525.1 Limulus polyphemus
GGACAGTGGAAGGATATGGGTTTGGAGAATGCCTCACCAAGAGTTTTGACTCAACAGATTGCAGTCAACTGTGAAGCATGGTGGTTTCAGCGTGATGGTTTGGGGAGCTGTTTGGGTTGGTGGCAGATCGAGTTTAGTGGAGTGCGTTGGCAACATAAATTTTGCGAAATACGTCGAAATATTGGAGGAAGGACTGTTGCCACTTTAT
This sequence comes from Limulus polyphemus, assembly GCF_000517525.1. Classification (NCBI taxonomy): domain Eukaryota; kingdom Metazoa; phylum Arthropoda; class Merostomata; order Xiphosura; family Limulidae; genus Limulus; species Limulus polyphemus. Next base: position 209 of record NW_013832173.1, read on the forward strand.
TCCTCGGGTTTCGTGGACAAGAACATAACGTTGTTCCAGGAAGATGGAGCACTGTGTCACACTGCTAGAAACACCCAAAAGTGGCAGGAAGAAAATAGTATCCAGAAGTTGCCCTGGCCGAGCCAATCTCCTGACATGAACCCCATCGAAAACCTCTGGGCCATACTTGACTTCGAAGAGCGATCTACTTCAAGTTTTGAAGCAAGAGTGGGCG
>NW_013832174.1:0-657 GCF_000517525.1 Limulus polyphemus
AGCTTTTGGCATTAGCTCCTGACAATTACATTGTAGCTATTGTGAAGCTTTTGGCATTAGCTCCTAACAATTACATTGTAGCTATCGTGAAGCTTTTGGCATTAGTTCCTGACAACTATGTCGTAGCTATTGTGAAGATTTTGGCTTTAGTTCCTGACAACTATATCGTAGCTATTGTGAAGCTTTTGGAATTAGTTCCTGACAACTATATTGTAGCTATTGTGAAAGGTTTTGACATTAGTTCCTGACAGCTATATTGTAGCTATTGTGAAGCTTTTGGAATTAGTTCCTGACAGCTATATTGTAGCTATTGTGAAGGTTTTGACATTAGTTCCTGACAACTATAGTGTAGCTATTGTGAAGGTTTTGACATTAGTTCCTGACAACTATAGTGTAGCTATTGTGAAAGGTTTTGACATTAGTTCCTGACAGCTATATTGTAGCTATTGTGAAACTTTTCTCATTAGCTCCCGACAACTATAGTGTAGCTATTGTGAAGCTTTTGGAATTAGTTCCTGACAGCTATATTGTAGCTATTGTGAAGCTTTTGGAAATAGTTCCTGACAGCTATATTGTAGCTATTGTGAAGGTTTTGGCATTAGTTCCTGACAGCTATAGTGTAGCTATTGTGAAGCTTTTGGAATTAGTTCCTGACAG
>NW_013832175.1:0-420 GCF_000517525.1 Limulus polyphemus
GTTAAATATTATGTCTTCTTATTCACCGTACACAGTATTGTTAAATCTTGTGTATTATTATTCACAGTACACAGTATCGTTAAATCTCGTGTATTCTTATTGATAGTACACAATATTGTTAAATCTTGCCTCTTCTTATTGACAGTACACAGTATTTTTAAATCTTGTGTCTTCTTATTGACAGTACACAGTAATGTTATATCTTGTGTCTTCTTATTGACAGTACACAGTATTTTTAAATTTTTATATCTTCTTATTGATAGTACACAGTATCTTTAAATCTTGTGTCTTTTTGTTGACCGTACACAGTATTTTTAAATTTTTATCTCTCGTATTGATAGTACACGGTATTTTAAAATCTTGCGTCTTCTTATTGATAAAACACAGTATTGTTAAATCTTGTGTCTTCTTATTGACAGT
>NW_013832176.1:0-421 GCF_000517525.1 Limulus polyphemus
AGCTTTCAGAGAGGTTTGAGGGACTTTGTTGGCACTGTAATAAACCGGGGCACAAGAGAGCTCAATGCTGGAAACTTCGACACAGGGGAGGTGTCACAGCAGGAAAGGCTGGTATCCAGAAAAGTTGTTGGAACTGTGGAAAGCACGGACATTTGAGGAGCCAGTGTAGGAGGAATATTACCAATAAGTCGGCCTCAAGGAAACCAGTAGTGGTTGGTGTAGAGCGACGCCCATCAACCCCCATCTTGAAAGTTCCAACAGCTAGGTATAAAATGCCAAGCACACACAGTGTCTATGTGACAGGAAAGCTGGATGGCCAAAGGTGCAACTTTGTCATAGACTCTGCGTTTCAGCAAACCCTTGTGAGCATCAAGGTGTTAGATAACGAAGGAGTACCAGAAGCCATAGAGAAGCTTTGTGA
>NW_013832177.1:0-782 GCF_000517525.1 Limulus polyphemus
GAAGAAAATCTATTTTTCTCAAAATTTGGGAAAACATGGGCTATAGCCTTTGGTTTCAGGTGAAAATATGAATTTTTTAGGAAAATGGAAAAAAGTGTTTTTTTTGACGCTAATTTAATAGAAAAATACCCGTCAGGGTTTATTTCGTCGAAATTCTGAAAATTGAAACATTATAGCATTGACGAAAAACAATATCTCCCTATAAATGCTAAAAAATGTACTTTCGCTAACCCAGAGTAAAAACAATCCAAAAGGTGGAGTTCATATGATAAGGAGACTATATGGTCTTCTTTGGTTGGAATTTTGTTTGAATGATGTTATTCTTAAAGCTCTTCTTTGTTTATAATAGAATTGAAGACAAAAAAACAACAACAGTAAAATCGACACTATCCGAAAGTTTGATAAAAGATTATGAAATAACTAAATCTCTAATAGATAAAAGGATCTCTATTTTGAAAGTCTTACATCAAGGGCATCTTTTTGTTGAAATTATGAAGAAAATCTATTTTTTTCAAAATTTGGGAAAAAACATGGGCCTTTGGTTTTAGGTGAAAATATGAATGTTTTAGGAAAATGGAAAAAAGTGTTTTTTTTGACGCAAAATTAATAGAAAAATACGCGATAGTGCTTATTTCGTCGGAAAACACAAAATTGAAACATTATAGCATTGACGAAAAACATTATCTCACTATAAATGCTAAAAAAAATGAACTTTCGTTAACCTAGAGTAAAAATAATCCAAAATGTGGAGTTTATATGATAAGAAGACTACATGGTTTTCT
>NW_013832178.1:0-422 GCF_000517525.1 Limulus polyphemus
TTGTAGACCGGGATGGTTTTGTTGGTTATGACAATATGTCATGGTATGTTCGTTACAATATATGTGTATTTATAGTGTTGGTATATTGTACTACTAACAATAAACGACCTTATATAATACCAAATTGGCGTTTGATTTAATTGGACGCTTAACGTTTCGCTTTACAGCTTCTCCAGGAGCGTTCACTAAAGCACAAACCGAAACTGACAGTATAAACTTCAAACCATTTAATATGTGTTCGATTTGTGTTTTAGTAGAACGGTCGTGAAGAAGCTGTAAAGCGAAACGTTGAGTGTTTAATTAAATAAAAACAACATTTTGGTGTTATAAGGTCGTTTATTTCTAGTATTGAAATGTCTATTATACACCAATATGCACTACAGAAATTATATAATGAGTACTGGTATGTTGTACACCGGGAT
>NW_013832179.1:0-422 GCF_000517525.1 Limulus polyphemus
ATTGTTATAACGCTTACTAATCGGAAAACTTCAGATATTTGACCAGGAACCTTTACAAAGTCCGAACATTACAAATTATTTAACTTCAGTGGATTCACATTGGACATCAATACTTTTACGAAAACATTATCTAACGTCATCGGTTGAAACTCGATCTCTAATCGGCGTATGATCAGCGAAAACTACAGAGCTAGCTAGCTCCCTACTAAGTGAATTGTACCCATAGCAACTCGTAATCAACTCGCTCATCGTGAACCCTCGATAAGATATCAAGGAAGTTCCAAACTAGAAAGAAGACTTTATATTGCTTGTAAGTTTGTGAAACTTTTGTTTATAAATCATTGTTTGTAATGATTGTTAGTGTAAATTGTATTGTTGTGTGTATATTAAAACGTATTTGTGTTAAATAAGAAAACTGTGTA
>NW_013832180.1:0-420 GCF_000517525.1 Limulus polyphemus
GAGGGGGTGATTATACTAATGATAGCTGATTTCCAAGAGGACGGGAGGTAATCTGCACGTAAGGATGAGTTAAACAAGGCACAATGGTGTTTAAGAAAATGCTCTGATGTTGTTTTTTTTAAGATTAAATTTCTTATGCCATCTTCATTTGGGGAAAGAGTTTTTTTTTATTGGAAATTTTAATTTTTGCGAGAGAGATATAGGTCTGCTTATCCTCATATCAGTGGGTGTCTTGTTAAGGTTTAGACTTACAGGTAAATTTGGTTTTAAAATGTGAATGTTTTAATAATTACGAATGTTGACTTGGTGGTAATGCCCTTGAGAAAAGTTTGTTGAATTGGGCGTTGTGAAAACAGTTTTTTAGTATACTCTGAACAGGTTGACTTTTTCTTGATCTGTTAGAACGCAGTTGTTATTGTA
>NW_013832181.1:0-725 GCF_000517525.1 Limulus polyphemus
TCTAATATGTGCATACTACAAGTCAGGCTGGAGATAGGTGCTGCTTATAACCTCATAGTCAAAGATGTGCATAGTACACGTCAGGCTGAAGATAGGTGCTGTTTATAACCTCATAGTCTAATATGTGCATACTACAAGTCAGGTTGGAGATAGGTGCTGCTTATAACCTCATAGTCTAATATGTGCATAGTACAAGTCAGGCTGGAGATAGGTGCTGTTTATAACCTCATAGTCTAATATGTGCATAGTACAAGTCAGGCTGGAGATAGGTGCTGTTTATAACCTCATAGTCTAATATGTGCATAGTACAAGTCAGGCTGGAGATAGGTGCTGCTTATAACCTCATAGTCTGATATGTGCATACTAGAAGTCAGGCTGGAGATAGGTGCTGCTTATAACCTCATAGACTAATATGTGCATACTACAAGTCAGGTTGGAGATAGGTGCTGCTTATAACCTCATAGCCTAATATGTGCATGGTACAAGTCAGGCTGGAGATAGGTGCTGTTTATAACCTCATAGCCTAATATGTGCATTGTACAAGCCAGGCTGGAGATAGGTGCTGTTTATAACCTTATAGTCTAACATGTGCATAGTACAAGTCAGGTTGGAGATATGTGCTGCTTATAACCTCATAGTCTAATATGTGCATACTACAAGTGAGGCTGGAGATAGGTGCTGCTTATAACCTCATAGTCTAATATGGGCATAGTACAAGGCACACA
>NW_013832182.1:0-424 GCF_000517525.1 Limulus polyphemus
CACGACGGGAGCTGACCAGGGACTATCTGATTTCTCGACTATCCCTTCCTTAGTTAGGCCATCCATAACTTTCTCTATCTCTTGTCGCTTTGACGGAGCTATTCTCCTCAGAGGGATCTTTATTGGACGGTGATTGCCTGTGTTTATTCTGTGCTCTACAAGGTTTGTGCAGCTGAGGTCATGATCTCCTTTTGAAAAGACGTTTGCATAATTTGCCAAAAGTTCTTTTACCTGAAGAGCCTGTGATTATGCCAAATGGACTATATGCTCTTCTTATAGAGGGCAGTTAAATGTTCTGGAAGTGTATGTCCTTTCTTTATAGTTGTATTTCTTGCTTTAACATTGACTGGCTCTACCTCCTGGCACACACTCAACAATGCCCCTTCCTTAAGTGTCTGTTCACATTTAGAGAAATTGGCCACTG
>NW_013832183.1:0-422 GCF_000517525.1 Limulus polyphemus
CGATACATTTAAACGATTTTGTTAGTCATTCAGTCTGTGTTGTACACAGGGTTTAGTACGATACATTAAAACGATTTTGTTAGTCACTCAGTCTGTGTTGTACGGAGGGTTTAGTACGATACATTAAAACGATTTTGTTAGTCACTCAGTCTGTGTTGTACGGAGGGTTTAGTACGATACATTACAACGATTTTGTTAGTCACTCAGTCTGTGTTGTACGGAGGGTTTAGTACGATACATTACAACGATTTTGTTAGTCATTCAGTCTGTGTTGTACACAGGGTTTAGTACGATACATTAAAACGATTTTGTTAGTCATTCAGTCTGTGTTGTACAGAGGGTTTAGTACGATACATTAAAACGATTTTGTTAGTCATTCAGTCTGTGTTGTACAGAGGATTTAGTACGATACATTAAAACGA
>NW_013832184.1:0-422 GCF_000517525.1 Limulus polyphemus
ATTTTTTGAGTTGCAATGGTGAAAAACATGGGATGGTTTTTTATTCTGTTCTGTCAATCTGGTTTCCAATTTTCTTCATGTTTCTCCGATGTAGAATTCTGGGCAGTTATTGCATGTTATTTTGTGAATGACGTTGGTATTGTGTGATTCTAAATCATTTTTGTTTAGCACCGATTTTAACATAATGCCGGGTTTTTGTGAGAATTTGACGTTGACAGGAATATTGTGTTTAATGGCTAGTTTTGTCCAGGTGTGGATAATTCTTGAGCTGGTTTCAGGAACGAAAGGTAAACTGCAGTGTAATGTTCTGTTGTTGGGTTTGTTAGTATCAATTTTGTTCGTGAGTTGAGTTTTGGGGAATGATAGAGGGTTTTTCAACAATGGCTGGTGGAAATTTATTGGTGTGAATGAAGGAATGCTTT
>NW_013832185.1:0-419 GCF_000517525.1 Limulus polyphemus
CAGAGGACCAGCAATGTCGATTGGCTACTATTTCCATTGGTGCACCAACTTGATATAACTTCATTGGAGCACGTCCCTTATGCTGGGGTCCCCTTTTAGCAAAACATGTACTGCATGTTCTGCACCATTCTGCCACCTCTTGTCTCATACCTACCCAGTAAAATCTGTGTCGTACGTGACTCAATGTTTTCTTAACTCCGAGATGTCCTCCTGTTACAGTATCATGGGATTGACGCAACACAACTTCCCATAACTTTCTCGGTATAACCGTTTGCCAGGTCGTCACTTTCCCATCTGCAGTTTCCCATCTCCGGAGAAGAATACCATCTTCAAGCCTCAACTGGTCCCATTGTGCCCAATAGTTCTTTGTCACAGGGCTTAGACTAGACACATTCTCCCAAGCAGGGTGCAAAACACTT
>NW_013832186.1:0-422 GCF_000517525.1 Limulus polyphemus
TTCATGTCAGGAGATTGGCTCGGCCAGGGCAATTTCTGGATACCATTTTCTTCCTGCCACTTTTGGGTGTTTCTAGCAGTGTAACACGGTGCTCCATCTTCCTGGAACAACGTTGTATTCTTGTCCACGAAACCCGAGGAATAAAGTGGCAAGAGCTTTTCCTCCAATATTTCGACATATTTGGCAAAATGTATGTTGCCAACGCACTCCACTAAGCTCGATCTCCCACCACCCGAAACAGCTCCCCAAACCATCACGCTGAAACCTCCATGCTTTACAGTTGGCTGCAATCTGTTGAGCCAAAACTCTTAGTGAGGCATTCTCCAGACCCATATCCTTCCACTGTCCGAAAATTGAGCGAATCTTCATTCGTCTGAGAACAATACGGTCTTCCAAAAGTCCAGAGGCTTGGTCATCATATC
>NW_013832187.1:0-420 GCF_000517525.1 Limulus polyphemus
CTGACTCATTTTCTGACAAGCACAATCAAATAAACTTTAAAATATCCAAAGAAATCACTTGTGAACCAAAAAACACCATTTACCTTATACAGTGTAAAAAATGCAATTACCAATATGTAGGACATACACAAACAACTCTTAGAGAACGTTTCAACAACCATAAATCTTCTATTAACACCGAAAAAGATCTCTCTGTTGCTCAACACTTTAACCAACCCAGTCATTCCATTAACGATATTACTCTCATCGGCATTGAAACAGGATTCAAAACTGAAGCAGATAGAGAAATAAAAGAAGCTTATTGGATTGCTAATCTAAACACCGTTCAACCTTTCGGAATTAATCCTAGATCCTGGAATCAGTGATCTCCATTCATTGGTTTCATCTCTGTCAGAAAAATAATTTTTATTCTTTGCTTAT
>NW_013832188.1:0-422 GCF_000517525.1 Limulus polyphemus
TCACTATATGAACGTAGTGATTTCACTTTGATCACCATATGAGCGTAGTGACTTCACCTTCATCACTATATGAACGTAGTAACTTCACTTTGATCACTATATGAACGTAGTAACTTCACTTTGATCACTATATGAACGTAGTGATTTCACTTTGATCACTATATGAACGTAGTGATTTCACTTTGATCACTATATGAACGTAGAGAATTTACTTTGATCACTATATGAACGTAGTAACTTCACTTTGGTCACTATATGAACGTAGTGATTTCACTTTGATCATTATACGATTGAAGTGGCTTCACTTTGATCACTATACGATTAAAGTGATTTCACTTTGATCATTATACGATTGAAGTGGCTTCACTTTGATCATTATACGATTGAAGTGGCTTCAATTTGATCACTATACGATTAAAGTG
>NW_013832189.1:0-422 GCF_000517525.1 Limulus polyphemus
GAAATTATTTTTATTTAACACATTAAATTTCTACGTTTTGAATAAAACTAACATTCAAAAAAAGTGATAGTAGTATTCGGCATTCCCGTGCTGGAAGGATGCTGCCTCAATAATGGGTTACCAGGTGAAGAGAGATCAAAGGATGTCTCCTGAAAGTTAATGACTATTACGAAATATGCAAAAGAACCTAGGGTTTGACCGTTAGATAACAGGCGTGACTGTCATAAGGAGAGGAGGCAATGACGTCATAGTTTCATGAAGTTGCCCCACAGAGTATCTTAGGGGAGCATTGACATCATGGTTCCACAAAAGAGGGCGTATTTGTTGGTGACATCGCAAGTAAATCATCAGATTATATCTCAACATATAATTACGTCATCATCAGTGTAGTTTTCACTTCTATAGGTAACTATATATATAAT
>NW_013832190.1:0-422 GCF_000517525.1 Limulus polyphemus
CTAGAAGAGGGCAGCTTTTGGAGAAGTTTGAGGGACTTTGATGGCACTGTAACAAACCTGGGCATAAGAAAGCTCAATGCCGGTAACTTCAAAACAGGGAAGATGCCATGACAGGAAAGGCTGCTACCCAGAAAGGTTGTTGGAACTGTAGAGAGCAAGGACATATGAGGAGCCAGTGTAAGAAGAATACTACCAATAAGTCAGCCTTGGGGAAACCAGTAGTGGCTGGTGCTGAGGGATGCCCACCAACCCCCATTGTGAAAGTCCACAACAGCTAAGTGTAAAATGCTAAGCACACATAGTGTCCACGTGACAGAAAAGATGGATGGCCAAAGATGCAACTTTGTCATAGATTCTGCATCTTAGCAAACCCTTGTGAGTATCAAGGTGCTGGATCACAAAGGAGTACCAGAAGCCATACA
>NW_013832191.1:0-1135 GCF_000517525.1 Limulus polyphemus
GTTAATTACCAAACTGGCTACAGACTAAAGGCAACAGTGGGTCATAGAACGATACTAGCTATTGGGTCCAATTTATTCCAGTCGGTCTTAAACAAACACATGTAGATATGTTGTAAATATATGAGTTAATTAACAAACTGGTTGCAGACTAAATTCAACAGTGGGTCATAGAACGATAATTGTTATTGGATCTATTCAATCCACTCCGACTTGAGGAAACCAATGAAGATATGTTGTAAATAGATGAGTTAATAAACACATTGGCTGCAGACTAAAGTCAACAGTGGGTGATAGAACGATAAGAGCTATTAGGTCCTATTTAATCCAGTCGGTCTGAAACAAACACATGTAGATATGTTGTAAATATAAGAGTTAATTAACAAACTGGCTGCAGACTAAAGTCAACAGTGGGTCATAGAACGTGGATTAAATAGCACCCAATAGCTAGTATGTCGGTCTTAAACAAACACATGTAGATATAATGTAAATATATGAGTTAATTTACACATTGGCTGCATACTAAAGTCAACAGTGGGTCATAGAACGATAATTGTTATTGGATCCATTTAATCCACTCGGACTAGAGGAAACCAATGAAGATATGTTGTAAATAGATGAGTTAATAAACACATTGTCTGCAGATTAAAGTCAACAGTGCGTCATAAAACGATACTAGCTATTGGGTCCTATTTAATCCAGTCGGTCTTAAACAAGATGTTTGTTTAAGACCGACTGGATTAAATCGGACGCAATAGCTATTATCGTCCTATGATTCACTGTTGACTTTAGTTTGCAGCCAGTTTGTTAATTAACTCATATATTTACAACATATCTACATGTGCCAAGTTGGTAATTAAATCATATATTTACAACATATCTACATATATCGTTCTATGACCCACTGTTGACTTTAGTCTGTAGCCAGCTATTGGGTCCTATTTAATACAGTCGGTCTTAAACAAACACATGTAGATATGTTGTAAATATATGAGTTAATTAAGAAACTGGCTGCAGACTAAAGTCAACAGTGGGTCATAGAACGATACTATCTATTGGGTCCTATTTAATCCAGTCGGTCTTAAACAAACACATGTAGATATGTTGTAATAATATGAGGTAATTAACAAACTGGTTG
>NW_013832192.1:0-767 GCF_000517525.1 Limulus polyphemus
GTCTAGTACGTTTGTATAAGTGTATTGTTTAGTTTTCAACTGGTTGTAAGGTCTAGTAAGAATGTTCTCTGTACAAGTGTATTGTTTAGTCTTTCAACTGGTTGTTAGGTCAAGTAAGGTTGTTTCCCGTACAAGTGTATTATTTGGTTTCAACTGGTTGTTAGGTCTAGTAAGTTTGTACAAATGTATCATTTAGTTTTCAACTGGTTGTTAGGTCTAGTAAGATTGTTATTTGTACAAGTGTATCATTTAGTTTTCAACTGGTTGTTAGGTCTAGTAAGATTGTTCTCTGTACAATTGGATTGTTTAGTTTTCAACTGGTTGTGAGGTCTCGTACGTTTGTACAAGTGTATTGTTTAGTTTTCAACTGGTTGTAAGGTCTAGTAAGAATGTTCTCTGTACAAGTGTATTGTTTAGCTTTCAACTGGTTGTTAGGTCAAGTAAGGTTGTTTCCCGTACAAGTGTATTATTTGGTTTCAACTGGTTGTTAGGTCTAGTAAGTTTGTACAAATGTATCATTTAGTTTTCAACTGGTTGTTAGGTCTAGTAAGATTGTTCTTTGTACAAGTGTATCATTTAGTTTTCAACTGGTTGTTAGGTCTAGTAAGATTGTTCTCTGTACAATTGGATTGTTTAGTTTTCAACTGGTTGTGAGGTCTCGTGATACTGTTCTCTGTACATGTGTATTGTTAATAATGGCTGGAGACGGCTTGAATGGGTAATGAAGAAAAACTTTAATATAAGTTTAACATAACAGCAAATGTACA
>NW_013832193.1:0-422 GCF_000517525.1 Limulus polyphemus
CTCTCAAGCTGTTTTATAAAGTCTTGAATGGAAGTAATGTAGCTCTCAAATTTTTTTATAATGTCTTGAAAGAAAATAATGTGCTCTTAAGCTGTTTTCTAAAATTTTAACGGGAGTAATGTGCTCTCGTGCTGATATGAAGTTTTAAAGGGAAGTAAAGTGCTCTCAAGCTGTTTTATAATGTCTTAAAGACAAGTAATGTGCTCTCATGCCGTTATAAAGTCTTGAAGGGAAGTAGTGTGCACTCAATCTGTTTTAAAGTCTTGAAAGGATGTACTGTGCTCTCAAGCTGTTTTATAAAGATTTGAAGAGAAGTTATGTACTCCCATGCTGTTATAAAGTCTTGAAGGGAAGTAGTGTGCACTCAATCTGTTATAAAGTCTTGAAAGGATGTAATGTGCTCTCAAGTTGTTTTATAAAGA
>NW_013832194.1:0-422 GCF_000517525.1 Limulus polyphemus
AGACCCTGATTGCACTGAAAGGTGCCTACAGAGTCAGGATTGAATGGTGGACCAATGGAAAAGTTATTTGGTTTGACAAATCTCAGTTAGTGCTACATTATACCAATAGCATGGTGAATTTGTGTCATTGGTTACATTACCACAAGAATCCTTTATATGTCATGTCTACTGTTCAATTATCTAGCAGTGGTCTTTACACGGCTCTTCTGATGCACTTGAGTCAACATCTTCCTCGTCTTCATGCGTCTCTCAATAATCCACTCCATGTGTTGAAATAAAACTAAGCCTAGTGGCTCTCTCAAAATTCATTTGGTATTTACCTTTTCACCATGCAGGGTGAAGAGAAGCAAAGTTTCTGACCACTCGAGGTTGTCTTTCAGGCCCCCTAATTTTTTTATTTGAGTCTTAGCAGTGGAATAATG
>NW_013832195.1:0-575 GCF_000517525.1 Limulus polyphemus
TTCAATCCAAGAACATCCTCCTCAAACTTTGGAAGCTGATTTAGAATAATGTTCAATCCAAGAACATCCTCCTCAAACTTTGGAAGCTGATTTAGAATAATGTTCAATCCAAGAACATCCTCCTCAAACTTTGGAAGCTGATTTAGAATAATGTCCAATCCAAGAACATCCTCCTCAAACTTTGGAAACTGATTTAGAATAATGTCCAATCCTAGAACATTCTCCTCAAACTTTGAAGTTGATTTAGAATAATGTCCAATCCCAGAACACCCTCCTCAAACTTTGAAGTTGATTTAGAATAATGTCCAATCCTAGAACATCCTCCTCAAACTTTGAAGTTGATTTAGAATAATGTCCAATCCTAGAACATCTTCCTCAAACTTTGGAAGCTGATTTAGAATAATGTTCAATCCAAGAACATCCTCCTCAAACTTTGGAAGCTGATTTATAATAATGTTCAATCCCAGAACATTCTCCTCAAACTTTGGAGTTGATTTATAATAATGTCCAATCCAAGAACATCCTCCTCAAACTTTGGAAGCTGATTTATAATAATGTCCAATCCCAGAACATCC
>NW_013832196.1:0-422 GCF_000517525.1 Limulus polyphemus
TATAATATTAGTTCAAACATCGTATCCGATAATGTTAATAAAATTAACTTTAAATACAAAATGAATAGTTCCCTCGGTGGTTTAATGGCAAGTCTAAAACTCTGGTTTCAATACCCATGATGAGCAGAGCACAGATAACCCAATGTATAGCTGAATGTGCAATGCCCAAATTTATGAATAGCCAGAAGCGAGACAGAAACTAACAGCTCATGTACTAGATTAAACATTAATAAAAGCTACTGTAAGAATGTAATTCGAACGAAATAGATCAATTACTTGGGTGTGTCCTGTTACGATTAGTTCACACAGACCTGTGTATTCGAATCGGGTTTATCGCTTTTACGCTTCAAATACTGTTGAATTTTGTTGTTGTTGTTGTTTCGCTTTTGGACGAAACTCGGGAGGTAAGTGTAACATGTTTT
>NW_013832197.1:0-422 GCF_000517525.1 Limulus polyphemus
ACGTCACAAAGCTTCAGATTGGGGTCCGTATTACCATGTAAAGAATCTTTCTGTAATAAAGCTTCAGATTGGGGACCTTATTACCATGTAAAGAATCTTTCCGTCACAAAGCTTCAGGTTCTTCTTATCACGTATTTGCCAGACACAGTTTTAGTCAGTTATTTTTTCAAAGTTAAGTTAATGTCTTAGTGAACTTATATGTTCATACTTAGTGTTCTAGTATAGAAATGAAATTAACTATGTTTGTAATAAAATACCAAATATTGAACAAATATTGCTAAAAATACGACTGAGATAAGGACCGTATTAAAACATATTTGGTGCTGTTTGTTCTTGCATATGGTAACAATACAGACATTACTTAAAAATTAGGCTTATTAAGATATATTTATGTTTTAATTTGTCTAAACAATGGAAATATA
>NW_013832198.1:0-692 GCF_000517525.1 Limulus polyphemus
CGCCACCTACGGCTGAAAAGGCGAGCATGTTTGGTGTGACAGGGATTCGAACCCGCGACCCTCAGATTGCGAGTCGGGTGCCTTAACCACCTGGCCATGCCAGGCCCAGAAAAATAGTCTGGTGTTTGTTGTTCTAACCAAGTAAATATAAATTTGTTTCTTTTGCTTTAAAGTTAACTTATTTGTTCTTTATAATCGACAGTTTATTGTAATCAGTGTAAACTTCAAAGCTTTAACAGGTAAGTTAAAAACCAATTAGAGTCTAGCTACTTGTGAGCGCATTTTACAAAGTACAACACCATAAAACATAATCATTCATTCATCTTAGCAGCAATAGAATATGAAATGTATCTGTACATCGTAGAAACAGAATATAAAGTGTATCTGTACATCGTAGAAACAGAATATAAAGTGTATCTGATACACTTTATATTCTATTTCTACGATGTACAGTACATCGTAGAAACAGAATATAAAGTGTATCTGTACATCGTAGAAACAGAATATAAAGTGTATCTGTACATCGTAGAAACAGAATATAAAGTGTATCTGTACATCGTAGAAATAGAATATAAAGTGTATCTGTACATCGTAGAAATAGAATATAAAGTGTATCTGTACATCGTAGAAATAGAATATAAAGTGTATCTGTATATCGTAGAAATAGAATATAAAGTGTATCTGTACATCGT
>NW_013832199.1:0-491 GCF_000517525.1 Limulus polyphemus
ACCTTATTCAACAATTGATCACATCGGTTTTCCATAATGTTGGTGGTTGTTTCATTATTGATTATCGCGAGGCTATTGTTCTCAATTGCAGTTGGTGTTACAGCTGAAGTCCTTATGTCTCTAGAGCTTAGGTCTTCTAAGATTATTGTACGCACATTTTGCTTTAATACTGATTAAATCATTTTATAATGTGAGTGAGTTGAGCGTGATGGTTGCAGAATTTGAAGGGTTGGGGTGGATATGACGTAAAATATACCCAGTGATGTTTGCATTATTACTAGGAAAGATTACTTTTAAATATTTTTTGTACAGTAGGGTTATTACTCGCACATTAGGGATTCTATGTTTACATTTACCTTCAAATTGTAACGTTATATCTAAACCTAGAAGCCAAAAATCAGTAACAATGTCAAAGTTACTTTAAAATCTGCTTAGTACTAGTAACGAAGTGGTATTAACAATGTCAAAGTCACTTTAAAATCTGCTTAGTA
>NW_013832200.1:0-421 GCF_000517525.1 Limulus polyphemus
TATTTTGAGAGTTAGGGGAAATTGTCTGCTTTTTCCATGTTATTAGTCTATGTTTTTTGGTGCATTATTTAATTAAATAAAAATTATTTAATGTACTACTACCATTAGTATAAAATATGTAGGCTTAAGTATAATCAACAATCGACAGCAAGAAAAAAAGAAGATTTGGGTAAGTACTTTATTTTTTTATTTATTACTATAAAAGTAACTAAAATGTAAAAATAGGGATCTTTTTAGGTTAGATTAGGTAAAATAAATAATAATAATATAATAAAAATGTTCCACGAGGCACGCACACAAGCAGCACGTAGGCAATCAATGTGATAGTGTAATGTGAGCTGCACATGCCCCGAATGATTTATAACTTATTATGGTGTGGATAGTAGTTAGACACAGTTCAGATGGGAATCAAAAGGGCAAT
>NW_013832201.1:0-1164 GCF_000517525.1 Limulus polyphemus
GTAGTTGTACCAAGTAACGCTAAAGATGAGTATGATGGTTATAAATTCGGTAACTAGAGTTACTCCTAAGTGTTCATGTAGTAGTTGTACCAAGTAAGGCTAAAGATGAGTATGGGGTTACACATTCAGTAACTAGAGTTACACCTAGGTGTTCAAAGAGTACTTGTGCCAAATAACGCTAAAGATGAGTATGGTGGTTATAAATTCTGTAACAAGAGTTACACCTAGGTGTTCATGGAGTAGTTGTACCAAGTAAAGCTAAATACGAGTATGTTGGTTATAAATTCAGTAACTAGAGTTACACCTAATTGTTCATGGAGTAATTGTACCAAGTAAGGCTAAAGATGAGAATGGTGGTTATAAATTCTGTAACTAGAGTTAATTGGTACAACTACTCCATAACACCTAGGTTTGGTACAACTACTCCATGAACACTTAGGTGTCACTCTAATTACTGAATTTATAACCACCATACTCATCTTTAGTCTTACTTGGTACAACTACTCTTTGAACACCTAGGTGTAACTCTAGTTACTGAATGTGAAACCCCATACTGATTGTTAGCGTTATTTGGTAAAACAACTACACGAACACCTATGTGTAACTCTAGTTATTGAATTTATAACCACCTTACTCGTCTTTAGCCTTACTTGGTACAACTACTCCATGAACACTTAGGTTTAACTCTAGTTACTGAATTTATAACCACCATATTCATCTTTAGCCTTACACATACTCGTCTTTAGCCTTACTTGGTACAACTACTCCATGAACACCTATGTGTAACTCTAGTTACTGATTTTATAACCAACCTACTCTTCTTTAGCCGTACTTGGTACAACTACTCCATGAACACCTATGTGTAACTCTAGTTACTGAATTTATAACTAACCTACTCATCTTTAGCCTTACTTGGTACAACTACTCGATGAACACTTAGGTGTCACTCTAGTTACCGAATTTATAACCACCAAATTCATCTTTAGAATTACTTGGTATAACAACTCCACGAACACCTCTGTGTAACTCTAGTTAACGAATTTGTAACCATCATACTCATCTGTAGCGTTATTTGGTACAAGAACTCCACTAATACCTATGTGTATCTCTAGTTAACGAATTTATAACCACCATACTCATCTTTTGCCTTGCATGTTATAAATT
>NW_013832202.1:0-422 GCF_000517525.1 Limulus polyphemus
GGTCCATCTATATAAAACTTATATTTTCTATTTTAACTTCCAGAATATTATGTCTATCAATGAAAATAGTTCGTATAGAGAATACTGAATTAAAAGAGCTCGTATAGAGAATAATGAATTATATATATCAATGAAAAGAGCTCGTATAGAGAATACTGAATTATATATATCAATGAAAAGAGCTCGTATAGAGAATACTGTATTACGTACATCAATGAAAAGAGCTCGTATAGAGAATACTGTATTATGTACATCAATGAAAAGAGCTCGTATAGAGAATACTGTATTATGTACATCAATGAAAAGAGCTCGTATAGAGAATACTGTATTATGTACATCAATGAAAAGAGCTCGTATTGAGAATACTGAATTATATATATATCAATGAAAAGAGCTCGTATAGAGAATACTGTATTATGTAC
>NW_013832203.1:0-421 GCF_000517525.1 Limulus polyphemus
GCATGTTCGTTTGACATCAATGTTCTTCCTCTTTCTTCAGTTTGCTTGTATTTTTGTTAACAAACATAGTAATAAAAAATGCTCATTGTGGTAAATGAAATGATAATTTGATCTAATTAAGAATTTTTTTTCTTCCCGATTTATACAAAATCCTTAACGTAGATAAAAAAAAACGAATATTATTTTCGAAATCTGTGTAGCTGATTTATGGAAAATTTGTTATTAAAACCAAAACAACTTTTATGAAGTTTAAATTCGCTTGTGTAATTAGATAGAAAAAAACAAAACAAAAAGAAACGCACAAAACGCTTGGTTTAAAACTGCAAAAAAAAAGTTTAAAAGAGTGATTCTATAATGTTGTTTCGGAAATTAACATTCCAAGTGTTGAAACCTAAGCTAATGGGCACTGACATTTAAGTCC
>NW_013832204.1:0-420 GCF_000517525.1 Limulus polyphemus
GAAGAACGAGAAAATAAACCGGAAGAAAGTATCCAACAGTTGCAGAAAAGTCAGCAGCAACTACAGGAAAGTCAACAACAGTGGCAAGAAGTACAAATGGAAAACATTAGTAAATTTAAAAGCGTATTAGATACGTTAAAGGACGACTTTTTGTCTTTTACACAAGGAGGATACATTAACCATCGACTTAACCAGCCCCAGACAATGACAAGCCCTATCCAGACCCTGCAGCTAAACCCTAATGCAGACATATTCAGTCCCGGTAGAAGTCACATCCCAGATATGAATGTCAGTACTAGGAGTGATCCAGTGCGAAGGAAGCCACAGGAATTCCATGGGAAGGCACTGTGGGAAGCATATAGAGCACAATTTGAGTTACTGGCAGAGATGAATGGATGGACAGAGGGGCAGAAAGCTGTA
>NW_013832205.1:0-422 GCF_000517525.1 Limulus polyphemus
GTATAGAGCAAACATATCTACGTAGATCATATATGTATACAACAACATATCGACATAGATCATATATTATATATGTATACAACAACATATCTACGTAGATCATATATGTATACAACAACATATCGACATAGATCATATATTATATATGTATACAACAACATATCTACATAGATCATATACTAAGATCAGCCCGGTGATGATTAAACATCATTATATATATACTATTCATATATTTCTTACTTATAAAGATTAGAATACATTTACACTGAAGAACAGTAACATTGTTTAATCAGCTGTTCTGATATTTTGTTATCGGAATCCAACGTGAAACGTTTTCTTGACAAACTTGCTTGTGTTTAGGACTAACTCAAGTAACTGTTTCTCGGATTACGATAAAACAATCACCTCACTTGCTAAATAAG
>NW_013832206.1:0-422 GCF_000517525.1 Limulus polyphemus
TGGTGTGGTACATAAAAACAGAAGAAGGAACGGTGTTGGTACATAAGAACAGAAGATAGAATGGTGTGATACATAAGAACAGAAGAAGGAACAGTGTGGTACACAAGAACAGAAGAAGGAACTGTGTGATACATAAGAACAGAAGTAGGAACGGTGTGGTACATAAGAACAGAAGAAGGAACGGTGTGGTACATAAGAACAGAAGAAGGAACGGTGTGATACATAAGAACAGAAGAAGGAACAGTGTGGTACATAAGAACAGAAGAAGGAATGGTGTGATACATAAGAACAGAAGAAGGAACAGTGTGGTAAATAAAAACAGAAGAAGGAACGGTGTGATACATAAGAACAGAAGAAGGAATGGTGTGGTACATAAGAACAGAAGAAGGAATGGTGTGATACATAAGAACAGAAGAAGGAAT
>NW_013832207.1:0-422 GCF_000517525.1 Limulus polyphemus
CGAACTCCTCAATCCACAGCGAACTGTGAATGCAGACATCTATAGTCAACAACTGGAACATTTAAATCAAGCCCTTCATCAGAAACTCCCTTCACTCGTCAATTGGAAAGGTGTTCTTCTTCTCCATGACAATGCATGTCCATATATCGCACGTTTGACGTAACACAAGATTATGGAATTGGGTTGGGAGTTCTCCCTCACCCACCATATTCTCCAGATATGGCACCATCAGATTACCATCTTTTTCTTTCGCTGCAACACCATCTTAATGGAAAAAGTTATGCAAGTATGGAAGGTGTTAAAGAGGACATCGACATGTTTTTTGCTTCAAAGTCAAGTGGTTTCTTTAATTAGGGCATTAAGAGCCTGATCGTAAGATGGAAAAGCATCATCGATAAGATATGGAGACTATTTCATTTAAT
>NW_013832208.1:0-422 GCF_000517525.1 Limulus polyphemus
TATGTTACGTATTAGAATTTCAAATGGTCTGAAACCTAACTAAGTGATACTTTAAATTTAGTAGTTAAATTGTACTTTGGATTTATTAGTTAAGTAAAAGTCGATATATATACTCAGTTTATGATACTGGCCAACAAGATTGATACACACAGTTTTCTTTTTTAACACAAATATTTTTTAGTATACAAACAACAATACAATTTACAATAACAGTTATTACAAATAGTTATTACACACAATGATTTATATGCACAGATTTTACAAACTTACAAGCAATATAAAGTGATTTTCGCAATACATATTTAACTGTATAAGTTATGTACACTTGTAAGTATAAATTTAATTCAAGCAAACATCGATATAAAATAAACATATAATAACAAATCCGTCACAACTCCCTCCTTAGAGAATTAGAAATTGTC
>NW_013832209.1:0-422 GCF_000517525.1 Limulus polyphemus
TTGGTAGAACTACTCCATGAACACCTAGGTGTAACTGTCGTTACTGAATTTATAACCAACATACTCGTTTTAGCCTTACTTGGTACAACTACTCCATGTACAACAAGTTAGCGCATGTGTAACCACCATACTTACATTTAGCCCTACTTGGTACAACAACTCCATCAACACCTAGATGTAACTCTAGTTACAGAATATATAACCACCATACTCATCTTTAGCCTTACATATCACAACAACTCTACGAACACCTAGATGTAACTCTAGTTACCGTTACAGAATATATAACCACCATACTCATCTTTAGCCTTACATATCACACCAACTCTACGAACACCTAGATGTAACTCTAGTTACCGTTACAGAATATATAACCACCATACTCATCTTTAGCCTTACATATCACAACAACTCTACGAACA
>NW_013832210.1:0-328 GCF_000517525.1 Limulus polyphemus
CTAGAAACCGTTTTTGTTTTTTTAACTGCAGTCAGTAACAAACACGAGGCTAGAGCAAGTAAGTGATAGCACAGCAGATAAATGAGTATAGGAGTTAGTGGCCGAGGTCACAGTAGAGGCAGTCAACAACCTCGTTAATCACCACTGTTCTGCACATGCAAGATAAAGTACAAGGACAGGATAGAGGGTGTTGTCCTCGATTCTGTAGCACTATAGAAGCTACAGAAAAGTTTAGATTTTATGAATCATCCCTGTGTTTTGAAGCAGTATCAGTTACAGGACATGGGTGTAGCAGTACAGGCAAGGAGGCAGCCGGATAACAGCAGTT
>NW_013832211.1:0-423 GCF_000517525.1 Limulus polyphemus
CTCAAACTTCAAAACGCGTTTATTTTACCTGAATGCCAATCCGAAAACTAAACAAATTACTTTCCTAATTTGAGTATTTGTCTTAGTGATACAAAAACCAAAACGGACGAACGTCTTAAGAGTCTGTACATTTCCAGTTACCGTACTTAATGGTCGTACATAAGAAGGGCAATGACAAGTGAGACCAACATAAACGGTATAATGTATAACTTAAGTAGGAACGCTCCGTTCTTGTATTACAAGGTTTAGCATTTTTCATACAACATATGAACTGCGATAAAAAAAAATAATGAAAGCGCCCCGATTTTAAACCACGTTTATACAAAGAAGATTTTAATAGTGTACTATAACAAAGAACTCGCACAAAATTGTGATGATGTTACCATGCAATTCAACCATTTCCGCGCATAACCATAGAAAATC
>NW_013832212.1:0-422 GCF_000517525.1 Limulus polyphemus
TACAGATACATGTACACATTGTAGATTAACATGGGTTTCTTTATTATAGTTGCACTGTTACAGAACAATAATGTTTGTTGTGTACAGATAAATGTACATATTGTAGATTAACCTGGGTTTCTTTATTATAATTGCACTGTTACAGAACAATAATGTTTGTTGTGTACAGATAAATGTACATATTGTGGAATAACATGGGTTTCTTTATTATAGTTACACTGTTACAGAACAATAATGTTTGTTGTGTACAGATAAATGTACATATTGTGGAATAACATGGGTTTCTTTATTATAGTTACACTGTTACAGAACAATAATGTTTGTTGCGTACAGATACATGTACACATTGTAGATTAACATGGGTTTCTTTATTATAGTTGCACTGTTACAGAACAATAATGTTTGTTGTGTACAGATAAATG
>NW_013832213.1:0-565 GCF_000517525.1 Limulus polyphemus
TTGTTATATAAAACACAGTAATAATTACAACAGCATGTCATTGTACAATACATCATAAGGTCATAAAGACCCCGTGTATTCACTTGTTTTATAAAATACAGTTATAATTACAACAGCATGCCATAGTGCAGTGCATCATGAGGTCATAAAGACTCCGTGTATTCACTTGTCATTTAAAATACTGTTCTAAATACAAAAGCATGTCATTGTACAATACATCATACAGTCATAAAGACCCCGTGTATTCACTTGTTATATAAAATACAGTTATAATTACAACAGCATGTAAAGGTACATTACATCATAAGGTCATAAACACCCCGTGTATTCACTTGTTATATAAAATAAAGTTATAATTACAACATCATGCCAAAATTCAATACATCCTTTACGTCATAAAGACCCCGTGTATTCACTTGTTATATAAAATACAGTTATAATAACAACAGCATGTCATAGTACATTACATCATAAGGTCATAACGACCCCGTGTATTTTTCTTGTTATATAAAATACAGATATAATGAAAACAGCATGTCATTGTACAATACATCATAAGGTCATG
>NW_013832214.1:0-1508 GCF_000517525.1 Limulus polyphemus
TGGTGGTTATAAAATCGGTAACTAGAGTTACATGTAGGTGATAGTGGAGTAGTTGTACCCTCATCTTTAGCCTTACTTAGCCTTACTTGGTACAACTACTCCACGAACACCTAGGTGTAACTCTAGTTAAAGAATTTATAACCACCATACTCATCTTTGGCCTTACTTGGTACAACTACTCCATGAACACTTAGGTGTAACTTTAGTTACCAAATTTATAACAACCATACTCATCTTTAGCATTACTTGGTACAACTACTCCATAACCACCTAGGTGTAACTATAGTTACCGCATTTATAACCATCATACTCATCTTTAGCCTTACTTGGTATAACTACTCCATGAACACCTAGATGTAACTCTAGTTACCGAATTTGTAACCACCATACTCATCTTTAGCATTACTTGGTACAACTACTCCATAAACACCTAGGTGTAACTATAGTTACAGCATTTATAACCATCATACTCATCTTTAGCCTTACTTGGTACAACTACTAAAGATGAGTATGGTGGTTATCAATTCGGTAACTAGAGTTACACCTAAGTGTTCGAAGTGTAGTTGTACCAAGTAAGGCTAAAGATGACTATGTTGGTTATAAATACGGTAACTAGAGTTACACCTAGGTGTTCGTGGAGTTGTTGTACTAAATAATTCTAAATATGAGTATGGTGGCTAGTTACCGAATTTATAAAGAATTTATAACCACCATACTCGTTTTTAGCGTTATTTGGTACAACAACTCCACGAACACCTAGGTGTAACGAATTTAAAATCACCATACTCATCGTTAGCGTTATTTGGTAAAAACACTCCACAAACACCTAGGTGTAACTTTTGTTACCGAATTTATAAAAACATACTCATCTTTATCCTTACTTGGTACAACTACTCCATAAACACCTAGGTGTAACTATAGTTACCGAATTTATAACCATCATACCCATCTTTAGCCTTATTTGGTACAACTACTCCATGAACACCTAGGTGTAACTATAGTTACCGAATTTATAACCACCATTCTCAATTTAAAGTTTTTTGGTACAAGAACTCCACGAACACCTATCTGTAACTCTAGTTACCGGTAACTATAGTTACACCTAGGTGTTGGTGGAGTTGTTGTACCAAATAACGCTAAAGATGAGTATGGTGGTTATAAATTCGGTAACTAGAGTTACACCTAGGTGTTCGTGGAGTTCTTGTACCAAATAACGCTAAAGATGAGTATGGTGGTTACATATTCGGTAACTAGAGTTACACCTAGGTGTTCATGGAGTATTTGTGTCAAGTAAGGCTAAAGATGAGTATGATGGATATAAATGCGGTGTAACTATAGTTACCTAGGTGTTTATGGAGTAGATGTACCAAATAACGCTAACGATGAGTATGGTGGTTACAAATTCGGTAACTAGAGTTACACCTAGGTGTTCATGGAGTAGTTGTACCAAGTAAGGTTAAAGATGAGTATGATGGTTATAAATGTGGTAACTATAGTTACACCTAGGT
>NW_013832215.1:0-929 GCF_000517525.1 Limulus polyphemus
TTCGGCCATAGCAGAGCATGTACAAAATACACAATATAAGATATTATAGGGAAAACAGTCATTATTGGCTCAACCATATAATATTAGAGCCAATGACATCAGTGAATCATTGGAATACTGGTTAAAGCGTTTACGTATATAGATACGTTGTTGATTCTTACTCTCGAGAATCTTCTACAACTTTGGAGAATATACGGAAGTTTCGCAATACCTATCTAACAGCATAAGTTATGTATGTTTCTAAATATAAACTTAATTTAAACAACGTTCATATTAAAATAAATACATAACAACAAATTCGTTACAACACCAACTTGGAGAATTTGAATACCATGTTAAGTTCTTACATAACTTCTAACATTTATAAACATGGCCCTACTGTCTGTAATAAGTGTATCTCAGATAAATCACAAAAACCAGGGGAGGTCCCGCCACATTCTTACACAGAAATATGCTGGATCTTCATTTTTATTTTATAGTTAATATTTTTTTTATTCTTTGTTATTTATTACGTAAGACTGAAGTTTCTAGAAAACGTTCCCACGCTATAAATATAACTAACGCGACGCGCCAAAAGTGCGTCTATTATTAGTTCGCTATATATGGGTGTGATATAAAACTTCGAAAGTATAACTGTGATTGTTATAACGCTTATCAGAAAACTTAAAATATCTGACCAGGAATACTTATAAATTTCGAACGTAACAAATCATTTAACTTCAGTGGATTCTCATCGGACATTAGTAATTTTAAGAAGACATATCCTCGTGGAAAACCTAGTATGTGTGGCCAAGGACAAAGCTAGCTAGCTTCCCAGCAGATCGTATCTACATCAACTCGTAATTAACTCGCTCATCGTGAACCCTCGATAAGATATCAAGGAAGTTCCAGACTAGAAAGAAAACTTTATATTGTTTGTGAAGCTTCTG
>NW_013832216.1:0-422 GCF_000517525.1 Limulus polyphemus
CGGTCGGTCTGCTTTCAAAACACAGGGTGGATTCTCTGAGTGGAAAAAAGTGAAAAGTTAAATGCCCATGGAAATAGTGACAGTCATCGTGAGTCATTTGCTGCTTGGAAAGAAACTGAGCACCGAATTCGTCTTCAAAGTGGCATTGATGAAGAGCTGCAAAGGCAAATTCAGGAAGAAAAAATAAATGGAGAGATGTACTGTGACAGTTTTTGGATTGTATACAATATTTAGTTTCTCAGAATCTTGCATTTCGTGGTTATACTGAGGACATAACGTCAAACGAAAACCCTGGAAATTTCATGTCATTTTTGCATTTATTAGCAAAGTATGATCCAGTAATGAGAGAACATTTAGAGCGTGTTAAAAACAAGCAAACGTCAACATCTTATCTTTCTCCTGAAATCCAAAAATGAGTTTAT
>NW_013832217.1:0-609 GCF_000517525.1 Limulus polyphemus
ACTGAAGCTAAGTATTGTGATCCTGAAGTTACGTATTGTGATACTGAAGCTAAGTATTGTGATCCTGAAGTTACGTATTGTGATCCTGAAGCTAAGTATTGTGATCCTGAAGTTACGTATTGTGATCCTGAAGTTACGTACTGTGATCCTGAAGTTATGTATTGTGATCCTGAAGTTACGTACTGTGATCCTGAAGTTAAGTATTGTGATCCTGAAGTTTCGTATTGTGATCCTGAAGTTAAGTATTGTGATCCTAAAGTTACGTACTGTGATCCTGAAGTTATGTATTGTGATCCTGAAGTTTCGTATTGTGATCCTGAAGTTACGTATTGTGATCCTGAAGTTACGTACTGTGATCCTGAAGTTGTGTATTGTGATCCTGAAGTTAAGTATTGTGATCCTGAAGTTACGTATTGTGATCCTGAAGCTAAGTATTGTGATCCTGAAGTTACGTATTGTGATCCTGAAGCTAAGTATTGTGATCCTGAAGTTACGTACTGTGATCCTGAAGTTACGTATTGTGATCCTGAAGTTACGTACTGTGATCCTGAAGTTGTGTATTGTGATCCTGAAGTTAAGTATTGTGATCCTGAAGTTACGTATTGTGAT
>NW_013832218.1:0-422 GCF_000517525.1 Limulus polyphemus
AGTATTTCATTAATTTTCAACGGAACTTCTCGAAATTTTTTATGAAAGTTCGTTGCGTCCTTGCGTATTTACATTCCAAATACTAACTTTCTAGTGTTAGTTTTGCGATTTGTATGGTCGTTTATGTTACACCTTTATTGTCTTTCTGAAATAGTATGTGTAGTGAAGTGAAGCTCTTTTTTACTACTTTTTTCCCGATTTATTGCTTCCACAGGGTACTGAATAGATGGATATTAACCAAATATTATATATAGGCTCACTAGTTCGTTCCGAAAATACATGCAAAGTTTCACCATGCTACTCTTCGTTTTAAGGGAGTTATTGCCGGTTTAACGTTTTATACCAGTACTTCATCTAATTTCAATGGATCTTCTCGAAATTTTTGATGAAGGTTCGTCACGTCCTTGCGTATTTACCTGCAC
>NW_013832219.1:0-422 GCF_000517525.1 Limulus polyphemus
GCTTAGTGTAAGAATAGTGAACACTCTTACTTCAGACAAACACACTTAGTGTAAGAATGGTGAATACTCTTACTTCAGTCAAACACACTTGGTGTAAGAATGGTGAATACTCTTACTTCAGTTAAACACACTTAGTGTAAGAATAGTGAACACTCTTACTTCCGTCAAACACACTTGGTGTGAGAATAGTGAACACTCTTAGTTCAGTCAAACACGCTTAGTGTAAGAATAGTGAATACTTTACTTCAGTCAAACACACTTAGTGTAAGAATACTAAACACTTACTTGAGACAAACACACTTAGTTTAAGAATACTGAACACTTTTACTTCAGACAAACGCACTTAGTGTAAGAACAGTGAATACTTTACTTCAGTCAAACACACTTAGTGTAAGAATACTAAACACTTACTTCAGACAAAC
>NW_013832220.1:0-422 GCF_000517525.1 Limulus polyphemus
TCAGTAAGAAGACACAAGATTTAACGATACTGTGTACTATCAATAACAAGCCATAAGATTTAACGATACTGTGTACTTTCAATAACAGGCCACAAGATTTAACAATACTGTGTATGTCAATAAGAAGACACAAGATTTAACAATACTGTGTACTGTCAATAAGAAGACACAAGATTTAACGATACTGTGTACTATCAATAACAGGCCATAAGATTTAACGATACTGTGTAATATAAATAACAAGCCACAAAATTTAACGAAACTGTGTACTGTCAATAAGAAAAAAATATATTTAACAATACTGAGTACTGTCAATAAGAAGACACAAGATTTAACGATACTGTGTACTATCAATAACAAGCCATAAGATTTAACGATTATGTGTACTGTCAATAAGAAGACCCAAGATTTAACAATACTGT
>NW_013832221.1:0-473 GCF_000517525.1 Limulus polyphemus
GTAGTAGTATTAAATCTTTAATAAACATTACGGTTAACAAACGTCCGTGTAGTAGTATTATATATTTAACATTAAGGTTAACAAACATTCATGTAGTAGTATTATATATTTAATAAACATTACGGTTAACAAACGTTCGTGTAGTAGTATTATATATTTAATAAACATTACGGTTAACAAACGTTCGTGTAGTAGTATTATATATTTAACATTAAGGTTAACAAACATTCTTGTAGTAGTATTATATATTTAATAAACATTACGGTTAACAAATGTCCGTGTAGTGGTATTATATATTTAACATTACGGTTAACAAACGTCCGTGTAGTAGTATTATATATTTAACATTACGGTAAAAACGTCCGTGTAGTAGCATTATATATTTAACATTACGGTTGACAAACGTCCGTGTAGTAGTATTATATATTTAACATTACGGTTAACAAACGTCCGTGTAGTAGTATTATATATTT
>NW_013832222.1:0-771 GCF_000517525.1 Limulus polyphemus
ACCTTAGGGCTCCGCCCCACGGGTCTTCAAAGCTCCAATGTTATTCTTATGGACATTTTTTGTTTTATTGATTACCATAGTAACAGTGAATACAATGTAAAATTTTCAAAACAATGTTTATTATCTCTATGTTGGAAAGAAAACAACTCCTGCAAAAATTTGTTGCGTCACTTCAGCTGTCTGTGCGAGGAACGAACATATAAATCTGTTAACACAGTTCTTAACCAGGAGACACCGTTCACTACTACTTGGCAGAGTTCCTCGACTCAGTAACAGCACCCGGATTACCTGCCCACGAGCTCACGCTTAAGGTCGGAGCTCCAATAATGCTCCTCCACAACTTACACGCTCCCAAGTTGGGCAATGGAACGCGGCTTCGGGTTCGTAGTCTGCAAAGATACATCATCGAGGCAGACATCCTCACTGGCTGTGGTGCTGGAGAGTCAGTCTTCATACCGCGCATCCCCTTGATCAAACGGGTAGTTGCTTGGGTTATTCAAGCGGCTGCAGTTCCCGGTCAGCGTCTGCTTTGCGATGACTATCAACAAGTCACAGGGACAGACATTGTCCACTGCCGGGGTAGAGCTCAGTGGATCTGACTGCTTTTCACACGGGCAGATATATGTAGCCTGCTCAAGAGTCAGATCTTCTCGCAGCCTATTTATCCATGCCCCAGGTGGAGGTACTTCCAATGTCGTCTATCAGGAGGCTCTTCGGTAAATAAAACTAATTTTTTCACAGATGTGTGATACACTACTAACACACAAGTAC
>NW_013832223.1:0-592 GCF_000517525.1 Limulus polyphemus
ATTGTTAAATCTTATGTTTTCTTACTGACACGTACACAGTATCGTTAAATCTTGTGTTTTCTTTTTGACAGTACACAGTATCGTTAAATATTGTATCTTCTTATTGACAGTACACAGTATCGTTAAATATTTTGTCTTTTTATTGACAGTACACAGTATCGTTAAATCTTGCCAGTGTCTTTTTATATATAGTACACAGTATTGCTAAATCGTGTGTCTTCTTATTGAGAGTACACAGTATTGTTAAATCTTGTGTCTTCTTATTGACAGTACACATATAGTTAAATCTTGTGTCTTTTTATTGACAATACACAGTATTGTTAAATCTTGTGTCTTCTTATTGACAGTACACGGTATCGTTAAATATTGTGTCTTCTTATTGACAGGACACATTATTGTTAAATCTTGTGTTTTCTTACTGACAGTACACATTATCGTTGAATATTGTTTATTCTTATTGACAGTACACAGTATCGTTAAATCTTGTGTCTTCTTATTGAGAGTACACAGTATTGTTAAATCTTGTGTCTTCTTATTGACAGTACACAGTATCGTTAAATCTTGTGTCTTTTTATGGATAGTACACAGTATT
>NW_013832224.1:0-685 GCF_000517525.1 Limulus polyphemus
ATTACAGGTCGAGTTTCACAGATGACGTTAGGTAATGTTTTCGTAAAAGTACTAATGTCCGATGTGAATCCAAAAATTTGAATGATTTGTAATGTTTGAAATTTACAAGCGTTCCTGGTTATTATATCTGAAGTTCCCGATTAATAAGAGTTAATCACAGTTATAGCTTACAAAGTTTTTTAGCAAACCAATAACAGATTCTTTCTGGTGAACATCGCGTTGGTTATATTTATAGCGTGTGGAAGCGTTCTAGAAATTTCAGTATTATGTAACAATACAAATTAAATCGTTTACGTACACAAACATATTTTTGATTCTTACTCTCGAGAATCTTCTAAAACTTTGGAGAATAGGTGGGAGTTTTGCAATACATATAAGCTATGTATGTTTCTAAATATAAATTTAATGTAAACAATGCTACCCATTTCATGAAGCTCGTGCACGTTGAAGACGTCATGGTGTTCACTTTCCTTTCTTCCTTATTCGCTAATCATATAGTTGACCTCTCTTGAGAAAAATTCTGTTACTCTCTTCAACCTTCGTGACTTTTAGAATCTTAACACTTTTAATCTTTGTCACCATTGGGTGAGTATATTTCAAAATATGTAAGTATCTTAACATAGGGACCTCAAGCTGATCAGCGGGTCCCTCCTCGTCTTTGAAAAGTTAGTTTTCAATATTTAAT
>NW_013832225.1:0-419 GCF_000517525.1 Limulus polyphemus
TTAATGGTAGATATTGGCTAAAGGCTCAATAAACAATGTTTGGTACTGACGAATGATTAGACAAACAATGTTTGTTACTGGCTAATGGTTAGATGAACAATGTTTGGTATTGGCAAATGGTTAGATGAACAATGTTTGGTATTGACTAATGGTTAGATGAACAATGTTTGGTATTGACTAATGATTAGACAAACAATGTTTGTTACTGGCTAATGGTTAGATGAACAATGTTTGGTATTGGCAAATGGTTAGATGAACAATGTTTGGTATTGACTAATGGTTAGATGAACAATGTTTTGTATTGGCTAAGGGTTAGATGATTAATGGTAGATATTGGCTAAAGGTTCAATAAACAATGTTTGGTATTGACTAATGATTAGATGAACAATTTTGGTATTGACT
The DNA here is from genome assembly GCF_000517525.1 of Limulus polyphemus. Classification (NCBI taxonomy): domain Eukaryota; kingdom Metazoa; phylum Arthropoda; class Merostomata; order Xiphosura; family Limulidae; genus Limulus; species Limulus polyphemus. The sequence continues at coordinate 403 of NW_013832225.1, forward strand.
AATGGTTAGATGAACAA
>NW_013832226.1:0-422 GCF_000517525.1 Limulus polyphemus
GGATTGAACTGGACCTCCTTTGAACTTAGACTTCGAAATTAAACAATTTTCTGAATACTAAGTCTATTTATAGTTTATTGCATTTGAGTATTTAAAAAATTGTGACCTTTTTTTTCTCTAGCCAAAATTGATACTTTTTTCCTGCGATTATATTTCCGGCCACCTATAACCAATTAGTCCAGAAGACACTCATGCTGATCAAGTACAGATTCAACAGACTATTAAAGCAACCAATTCAATAAAATAACTGTCTATTTACATAGGGAAAATAGATATCAAAAGAACATAGATAAGATCAAATATGATACGATAATATAAGATAAAATATGAATACAAAACTTTCCGATATTTCAGAAACAAAGTACACTCATGTTCACTTATTTACTTAACTAGCTGTGTACCCGTCCTTCGTACGGGTTGTG
>NW_013832227.1:0-422 GCF_000517525.1 Limulus polyphemus
TTACAATGACATCGTCCAGGTACACTAGAGCTATCCTTCATTGTAGGCCTTCCAATACTCGTTCCATCAGCCTCTCAAATGTTGCTGGAGCATTACAGAGCCCGAATGGCATCACTCGGTATTGCCAGAGACCTTGGCCATAACTAAATGCTGTCTTGGGTCTATCTGCTTCAAGCCATTTTTACTTGATGGAAACCTGACTTTAAGTCCAGAGTTGAAAACCACCTGGCTTCACTTAGGGCATCAAGAGTATCATCAATTCTTGGCAGTGGGTATGAGTCTTTTTCGGTTATGCCGTTAAGAGTCCTGAAGTCCACACAGCAACGTTGGGTCCTATCCTTCTTCTGTACTAATACAACAGGAGCTGACCAGGGACTATCTGATTTTTCAACTATCCCTTTCTTGATTAGACCATCCATGAC
>NW_013832228.1:0-422 GCF_000517525.1 Limulus polyphemus
AGAGAATAAATTATAATTGAATCTAAGGCAGTTTCACGTATTCATTCTCCCTGTCTGAGAATTCGTAAAATATCAATTTATTACGTGCATATATATATAAAAGTATTTAATAGATTTAATTCCAACAAACTACTATACAAAAATCCGTTTTGTTGCTTTCAAAATTCTGATGATATTCGAATGTAAGGATCAGATATTTAACTCAGAAAACTACGGCCACTGTATTTTACACCATTCTTTATTAGTTTGTTTATTTGGTGTGGTTTGAATTTCGCGCAAAGCTACACGAGGGCTATCTGCGCTAGCCGTCCCTAATTTAGCAGTGAAAGGCTAGAGGAAAGGCAGCTTGTCATCACCACCCACATTCAACTCTTAAGGTACTCTTTTACCAACGAATAGTGGGATTGACAGTCACATTATAA
>NW_013832229.1:0-422 GCF_000517525.1 Limulus polyphemus
TTAACATAGATATACTATATCATAGCTAATGATTCAACATGATGATGCCCTCTCATAAATAACTCCTTAAAACCTTTAATGCATATAATAAGCTGTATAATAATACCTTAATACACATCAAAATCACAGTAATGATTTGACACAATACAAAATGCTTTGTTTATTATTATGTCTAAAATTAAGTTGCTTATGTCATTAATTTAGTTACATTATTTTTTATGACTACCTGTTACGTCTCTGTATGTTCGTTTGTTAATTTTCCTGCGATACAAGTCCTTTCTTGAATAAAACAAATTTATTCTTCCTCAATACAACTTTGCAATACACTTAATTGCCACAGTTACTTTAACTTAAACACACGCTATAATTCACAACAATTCATTCACTTTACTACTACGCTTGACTTAATTGTTCGTCTCTAT
>NW_013832230.1:0-422 GCF_000517525.1 Limulus polyphemus
ACAAACATAATACACTAGTAAAACCACAAAAGTACCACTATAATTATGATATAATCATTACTTTAATATTGTAGTACAAACATAATACATTAGTAGAACCACAATAATACCACTATAATTATGACATAATCACTACATTAATGTTGTACTACAAACATAATACACTAGTATAACCACAACAATACCACTGTAATTATGATATAATCATTACATGCATGTTGTAGTATAAACATAATACACTATTTTAACCACAACAGTACCACTATAATTATGATATATTCTCTATATTAATGTTGTAGTACAAACATAATACACTAGTATAACCACAACAGACCACTATAATTATTATATAATAGCTACATTCATGTTGTAGTACAAACATAATACACCAGTATAAACACAACAATACCACTATAATTATG
>NW_013832231.1:0-417 GCF_000517525.1 Limulus polyphemus
TGTTGCTGCGTCAGTCCCATGATACTGTAACAGGAGGACATCTCGGAGTTAAGAAAACATTGAGTCACCTACGACACAGATTTTACTGGATAGGTATGAGACAAGATGTGGAAGAATGGTTAGACAATACTGGAAACTTCAACACAGGGGAGACGATACAGCAGTAAAGGCTGCTACCCAGACAAGATGTGGAAGAATGGTGCAGGACATGCAGTACATGTTGTGCTAAAAGGGGACCCAAGCATGTGGGACGTGCTCCAATGAAGTTATATCAAGTTGGTGCACCAATGGAAAGAGTAAGCCGTCGACATTGCTGGTCCTCTGCCCCAAATTGTGCTGGAAACAAGTATATTTGTGTGGTGATGGATTATTTCACCAAGTGGCCTGAGACATATGCAATACCAAATCAGAAAGCTA
>NW_013832232.1:0-544 GCF_000517525.1 Limulus polyphemus
GTATCGTTAAATCTTTTGTCTTCTTATTGACAGTACACACTATTGTTAAATCTTGAGTCTTCTTATTGACGTTTAACAATACTGTGTACTCTTGTGTTTTTATTGACAACACAAGATTTAACAATACTGTGTACCTTCTTATTGAGAGTACACGGTATTGTTAAATCTTGTGTCTTCTTATTGAGAGTACACGGTATTGTTAAATCTTGTGTCTTCTTATTGACAGTACACAGTAGCGTTAAATCTTGTGTCTTGTTATTGACACTACACAGTATCGTTAAATCTTGTGTCTTTTCATAGATAGTACACAGTATTGCTAATTCGTGTGTCTTCTTATTGATAGTACACAGTACTGTTAAATATTTTGTCTTTTTATTGACATTACGACTTCTTATTGACAATACACAGTATAGTTAAATCTTGTGTCTTCTTATTGACAGTACACAGTACCGTTAAATCTTGTGTCTTCTTATTGAAAGTACACAGTATTTGTTAAATCTTGTGTCTTTTTATTGATAGTACACAGTATTGTTAAATCTTGTGT
>NW_013832233.1:0-422 GCF_000517525.1 Limulus polyphemus
CAACCTATCAAATATAATGTCCACTTGAACAACCTATCAAAGATAATGTCCACTTGAACAACCTATCAAAGATAATGTACACTTGACCAACCTATCAAAGATAATGTACACTTGAACAACCTATCAAATATAATGTCCACTTGAACAACCTATCAAAGATAATGTCCACTTGAACAACCTATCAAAGATAATGTACACTTGAACAACCTATCAAAGATAATGTACACTTGAACAACCCATCAAAGATAATGTACACTTGAACAACCCATCAAAGATAATGTAAAATTCTTTCTTTATATTTATATAGTTCCACTTGTTAAGTATTTACAGTTCAAGTACTGATTTAATCATACCAGTTACCCTAGAAATGGTGATTAAAACTGATAATATTTAAAGCCTGCAACCGCCCTAATATACAGATT
>NW_013832234.1:0-422 GCF_000517525.1 Limulus polyphemus
ATGATAACCTCAGCTTGTTGTTATCTAAATAAGCAAAGTGTTGTTACATTCGATAACTATGATAACCTCAGCTTGTTGTTATCTAAATAACAAAGTGTTGTTACATTCGATAACTATGATAAATTCAGCTTGTTGTTATCTAAATAAGTAAAGTGTTGTTACATTCGATATCTATGATAACCTCAGCATGTTGTTATCTAAATAAGCAAAGTGTTGTTACATTCCATAATTATGATAACCTCAGATTGTTGTTATCTAAATAAGTAAAGTGTTGTTACATTTCATAATCATGATAACCTCAGCATGTTGTTATCTAAATAAGCAAAGTGTTGTTACATTCGATATTTATGATAACCTCAGCATGTTGTTATATAAATTAGCAAAGTGTTGTTACATTCGATATTTATGATAACCTCAGCTTA
>NW_013832235.1:0-422 GCF_000517525.1 Limulus polyphemus
GTGTGTTTACATTTTAGGTTGTGAAGATAAATACAGTAGGTAGAATGTTTGTGTAAGAAGTAACATTTTAGTTTATGAAAATAACTGTAGCCAGCTGATTTGTTTAAGAACTAATATTTTGAGTGATCGTATTTTAGTTTGTTGATATATAAACAGTTTACTGCAATTATCTTTTGCTATTTGTGAATATTTCTGTAATATTCTTTATTTTTACAAGTTAAATCTCCCTAAATATAGATTTTAGTTTGATATTATTATAATATGTTTTTAGTCTGTAGACTTGCAGGTGAGAATACTGATTATAAAGACTTGTAATATGTTCTTGCCTGTAGACCTGCAGGTGAGAATACTGATTATAAAGACTTGTAATATGTTCTTGTCTGTAGACTTGCAGGTGAGAATACTGATTATGAAGACTTGTA
>NW_013832236.1:0-464 GCF_000517525.1 Limulus polyphemus
TCACTGACTAATAGTATTTAACTATTAAACCGAGAGCCATGGATTCATAGCGCTAATCACAAGGTTACGCCCGGTCCATCTTTGTCAGATATTGACAAATTAACATTGTTAAAATGATAAGACATATTACAAAAGTATGTAAATTAACTAAACAACATACATCTCACTATTAGTTGGTAAATTAGCCAAAGAGTTGGCGGTGGGTGGTGATGACTAGCTGCCTTTCCTCCAGTCGATCATTGCTAAATTTGAAGTGGCTAGCGAAAATGGACTTGAAATAACTTTGCGCGAAATTCAAAACAAGCAAATAAACAAAACCAGATGCTTATGCTGAACCCCAGAGGCAGGCGACCCCCTAAGGGGGATAGTTAGTCCTAGTTAGTCCACCCCATCCATAGCAGCAAGAAATCTACAACCATTATTAAATAATATAGAAGACAAATCTACAACCATTATTAAATAAT
>NW_013832237.1:0-562 GCF_000517525.1 Limulus polyphemus
TCGAGCTCGTGAGACGTTTGTTATAGAGCGACTGTTGAAATTAAGTGTATCGCAAAGTTATATTCAGAAAGAATAAACCAGTTTTATTTAAGAAAGGACTTGTGTCGCTAAAGTTTCGTCGGAACGAATTTACGGAAAATTAACTAACGACTGGAAGTGTAACAAAATGGTGTCAGAGAGTGAGTTAAAAATAATGGAAACGAGAAGCGGCAAATCAAACTACAGCCTAGCAGACTTAATGGCAGCAATACAAGAACAGCAAAAGAAACAAGAAGAAAGAGAAGAGAAATTACAACAGTTGTTAGAGGAAAAAGAAAAGAAACAGGAAGAACGAGAAAATAAACAAGAAAAGGAACAAGAAGAACGAGAAGAGAAATTACAACAGTTGTTAGAGGAAAAAGAAAAAAACAAGAAGAACGAGAAGAGAAATTACAACAGTTGTTAGAGGAAAAAGAAAAGAAACAAGAAGAACGAGAAGAGAAATTACAACAGTTGTTAGAGGAGAAAGAAAAGAAACAAGAAGAACGAGAAGAGAAATTACAACAATTGTTAGAGGAAAAAT
>NW_013832238.1:0-422 GCF_000517525.1 Limulus polyphemus
GGAACCTAACTGTCGTTACTTATGTTTTACCGGTTCTTCTTCACGTTGTATAATAGTAGAAGAGCCTAACTGTTGTTTTTATGTTTTACTGGTTCTTCTTTACGTTGTATAACAGTAGAGGAACCTAACTGTCGTACTTATGTTTTACTGGTTCTTCTTCACGTTGTATAATAGTAGAAGTACCTAACTGTTGTTATTATGTTTTACTGGTCCTTCATTGCTGGATTAGATTTTTTTTCTATTTCAATAGTACCAGTCAACAGCATTTCTTTCGATTCCTATAGACTAAAACACAGCAATGTTGTTTATTAATATAATTAATCACTGAAAACAAACATTACTATGTCAAAGAAACACAGAAATTAGATTTATAAGCAAAGAAATATATGTAACAATATACTTACATTTAAAGCCTGATTCTT
>NW_013832239.1:0-422 GCF_000517525.1 Limulus polyphemus
GAATCAAGATTCGTTCAATTTTCGGACAGTGGAAGGATATGGGTCTGGAGAATGCCTCACCAAGAGTTTTGGCTCAAGAGATTGCAGCCAACTGTGAAGCATGGTAGTTTCAATGTGATGGTTTGGGGAGCTGTTTGGGTTGGTGGGAGATTGAGCTTAGTGGAGTGCGTTGACAACATAAATTTTGCGAAATACGTAGAAATATTGGAGGAAGGACTCTTGCCACTTTATTCCTCGGGTTTCGTGGACAAGAACACATCGTTGTTCCAGGAAGATGGAGTACCATGTCACACTGCTAGAAACCCCCAAAAGTGGCAGGAAGAAAATGGTATCCAGAAGTTGCCCTGGCTGAGCCAATCTCCTGACATGAACCCCGTCGAAAAACCTCTGGGCCATACTCGACCGGCAAGTCAAGAAACAAC
>NW_013832240.1:0-421 GCF_000517525.1 Limulus polyphemus
ACATACAAACCTGTCGATAGCTTACTGTATTATCTATAAAACTATCATACAAACCAGTCGATAACTTACTGTATTATCTATAACAACTGACATACAAACCTGTGGATAACTTACTGTATTATCTATAAAACTAACATACAAACCTGTCGATAACTTACTGTATTATCTATAAAACTGACATACAAACCTGTCGATAGCTTACTGTATTATCTATAAAACTAACATACAAACCTGTCGATAACTTACTGTATTATCTATAAAAACTATCATACAAACCTGTGGATAACTTACTGTATTATCTATAACACTAACATACAAACCAGTCGATAACTTACTGTATTATCTATAAAAACTGACATACAAACCTGTCGATAACTTACTGTATTATCTATAAAAACTGACATACAAACCTGTCGATAGC
>NW_013832241.1:0-422 GCF_000517525.1 Limulus polyphemus
TGTTTATAAAGTGTATAATGATGTCTAGTAAGCTTAGAGTAAAGTAGATAAAACGTATAATGATGTCTGGTAAGATTAGAGTAAAGTGGATAAAACGTATAATGATGTATGGTAAGCTTAGAATAATGTTTATAAAGCGTATAATGATGTCTGGTAAGCTTAGAATATAGTTTATAAAGCGTATAATGATGTATGGTAAGCTTAGAATAATGTTTATAAAGCGTATAATTATGTCTGGTAAGCTTAGAATAATGTTTATAAAGCGTATAATGATGTTTGGTAAGCTTAGAATAATGTTTATAAAGCGTATAATGATGTATTGTAAGCTAAGAATAATGTTTATAAAGCGTATAATGATGTGTGGTAAGCTGAGAGTAAAGTGGATAAAGCGTATAATGATGTCTTGTAACTCAGTGTGATGA
>NW_013832242.1:0-423 GCF_000517525.1 Limulus polyphemus
AGCCGTGTCTTGTATTAGAACATTAAAGTAAGTTTTAAGACAAACAGCCCGTGTCTTGTATTAGAGCATTAAAGTAAGTTTTAAGACAAACAGCCCGTGTCTTGTATTAGAGCATTAAAGTAAGTTTTAAGACAAACAGCCCGTGTCTTGTATTAGAACATTAAAGTAAGTTTCAAGACAAACAGCCCATGTCTTGTATTAGAACATTAAAGTAAGTTTTACGACAAACAGCCCGTGTCTTGTATTAGAACATTAAAGTAAGTTTTACGACAAACAGCCCATGTCTTGTATTAGAACATTAAAGTAAGTTTTAAGACAAACAGCCCGTGTCTTGTATTAGAACATTAAAGTAAGTTTTAAGACAAACAGCCCGTGTCTTGTATTAGAACATTAAAGTAAGTTTTAAGACAAACAGCCCGTATC
>NW_013832243.1:0-419 GCF_000517525.1 Limulus polyphemus
GAGTTCTAGAGCATCTACCAGTACTCTATAGTTGTGCCTGTCGTCTGCTGACAAATATCAAAGTATTTCCAGTGGTTGTCCCTTCAAGCTCGTTGCCAGATATACTGCTTTCTACTCCTCTGTCCATCCATTCATGTCTGCCAGTAACTCAAATTGTGCTCTATATGCTTCCCACGGTGCCTTCCCATCGAATTCCTGTGACTTCTAACAGGACTGAAGATGTCTGCATTTGGGTTTAGCTGTGGGGTCTGGAAGGGGCTTGCCATTGTCTGGGGCTAATTAAGTCCATGGTTAATGTATCCTCCTTGTGTAAAAGACAATAAATCATCCTTTAATGTATTTAATTCAGTTTTAAATTTACTAATATTTTCTATTTGTACTTCTTGCCACTGTTTTTGACTTTCCTGTAGTTGCTGCTG
>NW_013832244.1:0-422 GCF_000517525.1 Limulus polyphemus
TCAACAAGTCCATTGTTCGTAATAAAACACTGGTTCGTGTAATTTCATATATTACATTTTTAACAGTATAAAATTCAACAAGTGCATTGTTCTTAGTAAAACACTGGTTCATGTCATTTCATATGTTACATTTTTAACAGTATAAAAGCCAAAGAGTCCATTGTTCCTAGAGAAACATAGGGTTCGTATCATTTCATATATTACATTTTTAACAGTATAAGAGTCAACAAGTTCATTGTTCCTAGTAAAACACTTGTTCGTGTCATTTCATATATTACATTTTTAACAGTATAAGAGTCAACAAGTCCATTGTTCCTAGTAAAACACTGGGTTCGTGTCATTTCATATATTACATTTTTAACAGTACAAGAGTCAACAAGTTCATTGTTCCTAGTAAAACACTGGTTCGTGTCATTTCATAT
>NW_013832245.1:0-424 GCF_000517525.1 Limulus polyphemus
CGTTGTTTTTCCGTAGAATGGACAGGTGTAGTGTTTATCATTACCACGTTGTTTTTCCGTAGAATGGACAGGTGTAGTGTTTATCATTACCACGTTGTTTTCCCGTAGAATGGACAGGTGTAGTGTTTCAGTTTGACGTCCTGTTAGTTTTAATAATATTTCTTTTTCACCAACGATATTTAACACAGGTTCAAAAACTTTTACTTAATATGAAGCCCATGTCAGAACAGTGCATATTAGTTTTAGATTGATGGTAAGAAAATAGTTAATATAAACAAATTTCATAATATAAAACTAAAGCCATAGTTATCTGTTGAAAAAAAACGCAAAAAAGTAGGAAGTTTAATCTGTAGAGTCATAGATTAGGATTCGGGGTATAAGAATCTGTCAAATATATATATATATATATATAGAGAGAGAGAGA
>NW_013832246.1:0-423 GCF_000517525.1 Limulus polyphemus
CACAGTATTGTTAAATCTTGTGTCTTCTTATTGACAGTACACAGTATTGGTAAATCCTGTATCTTCTTATTGACAGGACACAGTATTTTTAAATCTTGTGTCTTTTTATTGACAGTACACAGTATCGTTAAATCTTTTGGCTTGTTATTGATAGTACACAGTATCATTAAATCTTATGACTTGTTATGATAGTACACAGTATCGTTAAATCTTGTTTCTTCTTATTGACAGTACACAGTATTGATAAATCCTTTATCTTCTTATTGACAGGACAGAGTATTGATAAATCCTGTATCTTCTTATTGAAAGGACACAGTATTGTTAAATCCTGTATCTTCTTATTGACAAGACACAGTATTGTTAAATCTTGTGTCTTCTTTTTGACAGTACACAGTATTGATAAATCCTGTCTCTTCTTATTAT
>NW_013832247.1:0-422 GCF_000517525.1 Limulus polyphemus
ACAGTATAATATCAATAAGAAGACACAAGATTTAACAATACTGTGTACTGTCAATAAGAAGACACAAGATTTAATAATACTGTGTACTGTCAATAAGAAAACACATGATTTAACAATACTGTGTACTATCATTAAGAAGACACAAGATTAACAATGTGTACTGTCAATAAGAAGACACAAGACTTAACAATACTGTGTACTGTCAATAACAAGCCACAATATATAACGACACTGTGTACTATCACTGACAAACCACACGATTTTACGATATTGTGTACTGTCAGTAAGTAGACACAAGATTTAACAATACTGTGTACTGTCAATAAGAAGACACAATATTTAACAAAACTGTGTACTGTCAATAAGAAGACACAAGATTTAAGAATACTGTGTAGTGTCAATAAGAAGACATAAGATTTAAC
>NW_013832248.1:0-444 GCF_000517525.1 Limulus polyphemus
GGTAATTGAACTGCAGTCAAACAGAGACGTATTGTTGAAGTTAACGTGAATTATAGTTTGTTATAGCGCAACTGTTGAAGTTGAGTGTATCGGTAAAGTTATATTCAGAAAGAATAAACCAGTTTTATTAAGTAAGGACTTGTGTCGCTAAAGTTTCGTCGAAACGAAGTTACGGAAAGTTAGTTAACAAACGGAGACGTAACAACACTATTTATAATTAGAAACTCAAAATTAGGAAAGAACAGCAACAGAAAACCTAAGTATCTTTAACGTAAATACAAAATATAAATTTAAAATGGTCTTAATCAATTGATGATTGTATTTTTCGAGCAAAAAGTGATATGTTTAAGACAAATAATTCAACTACTTTGCAATGAACGTTTCTGGAGCATATATATCATTTTTCTTTATTCATTTTCTAATGTTGGTGTTCAACTAGAAAAG
>NW_013832249.1:0-422 GCF_000517525.1 Limulus polyphemus
TTGATAAACTAATATTTCTAAAATTTTGAAATTATTTTTACACACCACATAAACTTTTATTGGAAAGAAAATAGGCTTTGTATGGTATCCACTGTAGATGACATTGTCTGATGTGCCATGCTACATACAAATAATTTAATGTAGTGTGGGCCATCTGTTCAGTTTTGCGTGCAGGTTTTTCTCTGTGGACTTTTCTTGAAAAATATTTTAGCACAAAGGTTATTTGCTTTGAGACTTTTCAGGAAAAGGTAATTACAAAGTAAACTGTACTACGACATTGACAAAACAAAATTTCATGCTTATGGTGAACTTTTTCTTGGTGATATTCAGTGCTGGGTAGCAGTAGTCACATTGCATAGGAGTGTTTGTTTCTAACAAGGTAATTACAAAGTAAACTGTAATGCAACATTGACATAAAAATT
>NW_013832250.1:0-422 GCF_000517525.1 Limulus polyphemus
AAACCTGACAAAAGCTTAGTTTTACCGAGAGTTTTCTGACCATAAGGTAAGTGAATGGTAATCTAAACCTGACAAAAGCTTAGTTTTACCGAGAGTTTTCTGACCATAAGGTAAGTGATGGTAATCCAAACCTGACAAAAGCTTAGTTTTACCGAGAGTTTTCTGACCATAAGGTAAGTAATGGTAATCTAAACCTGACAAAAGCTTAGTTTTACCGAGAGTTTTCTGACCGTAAGGTAAGTGATAATAATCCAAACCTGACAAAAGTTTAGTTTTACCGGGAGTTTTCTGACCATAAGGTAAGTAATAGTAATCCAAACCTGGCAAAAGCTTAGTTTTACCGAGAGTTTTCTGACCGTAAGGTGATAATAATCTAAACCTGACAAAAGCTTAGTTTTGCCGAGAGTTTTCTGACCGTAAGG
>NW_013832251.1:0-1700 GCF_000517525.1 Limulus polyphemus
GTCCCGCTTGTTATGTCACACGCCACACTTGTTATCTCACACGTTCCACTTGTTACCTCACACGTCCCACTTGTTATGTCACACGCCCTACTTATTATCTCACACGACCTACTTGTTATCTCACGTGTCCCACTTCTTACCTCACACGTCCTACTTGTTATCTCACACGTCCCACTTGTTATGTCACACGTCCCACTTCTTATGTCACACGTCCAATTTGTTATGTCAAAAGCCCCACTTGTTATCTCACACGTTCCTCTTGTTACCTCAGACGTCCCACTTATTATCTCAAACGTCCCACTTGTTATGTCACATGTCTTACTTCTTATCTAAAACGTCCTACTTGTTTTGTAACACACCCAACTTGTTACCTCACACGTCCTACTTGTTATGTCACACGTCCCACTTGTTATGTCTTAGGACGTGTGAGATAACAAGTAAGACATGTGACATTACAAATTGGACGTGTGACTGAACAAGTAGGACGTGTGACATAACTAGTGGAACGTGTGAGATAACAAGTAGGGCGTGTGATATAACAAGTGGGACATGTGAGGTAACAAGTAGGACGTATGAGATAACAAATTGGGAGTGTGAGGTAACAAGTAGAATGTGTGAGATAAAAATGGGGCGTGTGACATAACAAGTAGGACGTGCTTGTTATGTCACACGTCCCACTAGTTATCTCACACGTTCCAATTTTTAACTCACACGTCCCACTTGTTATGTCACACGTCCTACTTGTTGTCTCACATGTCCCACTTGTTACATCACACGTCCTACTTGTTATCTCACACGCCCCACTTGCTATTCCACACTCCCCACTTGTTATCTCACACGTCCTACTTGTTATGTCACAGCCACACTTGTTATCTCACACGTTCCACTTGTTACCTCACACTTCCTACTTGTTATGTCACACGTCTCACTTGTTATGTCACACGTCCTACTTGTTATGTCACATGTACCAATTGTTATCTCACACGTTCGTCTGTTTACCTCACACGGCCTATTTGTTATCTCACACGTCTTACTTGTTATCTCACACGTCCTACTTGTTATCTCACACGTCACACTTGTTATCTCAAACGTCCTACTTGTTTTGTCACATGTGTTACTTGTTATCTAGATAACAAGTAAGACATGTGACATAACAAGTAGGACGTGTGAGGTAACAAGTGGGACATGTGAGATAACAAGTAGGACGTGTGAAATAACAAGTGGGGCGTGTGACATAACAAGTAGGACGTGTGAGGTAACAAGTGGAACGTGTGAGATAACAAGTGGGCGTGTGAAACACGTCATACTTGTTATGTCACACGCACAATTATTACATTACACTTCCTACTTATTATCTCACACGTTCCACTTGTTATGTCAAAAGTTCTACTTGTTATGTCACACACCACACTTGTTATCTCACAAGTTCCACTTGTTACCTCACACGTTCTACTTGTTATGTCACACACCCCACCTGTTATCTCACACGTCCTACTTGTTATCTCACGTGTCCCACTTGTTACCTCACGCGTCCTACTTGTTATCTCACACGTCCCACTTGTTATGTCACACGTCCCACTTCTTATGTCACACGTCCATTTTGTTATGTCACACGCCCCACTTGTTATCTCACACGTTCCTCTTGTTACCTTACACGTCCTACTTGTTATCTCAGACGTCCCACTTGTTATCTCAAACGT
>NW_013832252.1:0-422 GCF_000517525.1 Limulus polyphemus
GACGAGTATGTTGGTTATAAATTCAGTAACTAGAGTTACACATAGGTGTTCGTGGAGTAGTTGTACCAAGTAAGGCTAAAGATGAGTATGGTGGTAATAAATTCCGTAACTAGAGTTACACCTAGGTGTTCATGGAGTAGATGTACCAAGTAAGGCTAAAGAAGAGTATGGTGGATATAAATTCAATTACTCGAGTTACACCTAGGTGTTCGTGGAGTTGTTGTACCAAATAACGCTAAAGATGAGTATGGGGTTACACATTCGGTAACTAGAGTTACACCTAGGTGGTCATGGAGTAGTTGTACCAAGTAATCCTAGAGATGAGTATGGTGGTTATAAATTCGGAAACTAAAGTTACACCTACGTGTTCATGGAGTACTTGTACCAAGTAAGGCTAAAGATGAATATGATGGTTATAAATT
>NW_013832253.1:0-760 GCF_000517525.1 Limulus polyphemus
AAGCATCTATCTACGTAGCATTCCTTATTTTAAGTTTGCTTATTAATTTTCAAAATCATACTTTTAGTTGAGTAATTATTCATTAAATGATAAATAACCCATTACTGTAAAGATATACTGTCAAAATATACTCATTACTAGTTTTAGTAATAATATTTTAATTTCATTTTTCATCTGACTTCTTTCAATGGGGCCCCCAGCAGGAAGTCTGAGGGCTCCTACTGCTAAAAACTGAGTTTCTATGCTGGTGGTGAGCAGATCACAGATAGCACATCGTGTAGATTAGCATTTAACAACAAACAAATAAACTTTCAATGGAATAGGTCTGCAGAATAACAGGAGATTCCACAAGATATTTATTATGAATTAGTACTATGTTTCTCTGAAGATCTGAGTTCATGAGGATTAAATAAAGAGACTGCATGCAACGTAAAATACAAATGCACAATCTTTATTATAACATGACATAAACTCAGTATGTGTGTAATTGACTTGGACGATGGACTGTCATTTGTAATGGACTGGATCTGTTCAGACTAATTCGAGATCGTCTACCAGACTGTTTAAATCTAACGTTCATTATTTAACAGGTAATATTAGATTTACTCAGAGTGTCTAGCGCTACGCACGTGATCAGTTATGCTCATTCACACTTAAAGAAGGTCGTAAGCTAGAGACACTACCTGAAAGATACTTCACAACATAAGCATCACAGCCATTTCTGCCATGAGCAAATGCGGCCGGCATGGCCAGGTGGATA
>NW_013832254.1:0-421 GCF_000517525.1 Limulus polyphemus
GGAAAGATAAATCAGCTGTACCAAATATGTTATCCTAGTACTGGAATGATAAATCAGTTGTACCAAATATGTTATCCTAGTATTGGAAAGATAAATCAGCTGTACCAAATATGTTATCCTAGTATTGGATAGATAAATCAGCTGTACCAAATATGTTATCCTAGTATTGGAAAGATAAATCAGCTGTACCAAATATGTTATCCTAGTACTGGAAATGATAAATCAGTTGTACCAAATATGTTATCCTAGTACTGGAAAGATAAATCAGCTGTACCAAATATGCTATCTTAGTATTGGAAAGATAAATCAGCTGTACCAAATATGTTATCCTAGTATTGGATAGATAAATCAGCTGTACCAAATATGTTATCCTAGTATTGGAAAGATAAATCAGCTGTACCAAATATGTTATCCTAGTACT
>NW_013832255.1:0-422 GCF_000517525.1 Limulus polyphemus
TAGGAGTAAATAACTGAAACTATTAGTAGTCAGAAGGAGTAAATAACTGAAACTAGTAGTAGTAGTGGGAGTAAATAATTGAAACTAGTAGTGGTCAGTAGGAGTAAATAATTGAAACTAGTAGTAGTCAGAAGGAGTAAATAACTAAAACTAGTAGCAGTCAGAAGGAGTAAATAATTGAAACTAGTAGCAGTCAGAAGGAGTAAATAATTGAAACTAGTAGCAGTCAGAAGGTGTAAATAACTGAAACTAGTAGTAGTCAGTAGGAGTAAATAATTGAAACTAGAAGCAGTCAGAAGGAGTAAATAATTGAAACGAGTAGTAGTCAGAAGGAGTAAATAATTGAAACTAGTATTAGTTAGAAGGAGTAAATAACTCAAACTAGTAGCAGTCAGAAGGAGTAAATAATTGAAACTAGTAGT
>NW_013832256.1:0-423 GCF_000517525.1 Limulus polyphemus
GAAGTGTGTTTATAATGTTATCATAGCAGTCCTAGCTTAGTCAAGTTGAAGTGTGTTTATAATGTTATCATAGCAGTCCTAGCTTAGTCAAATTGAAGTGTGTTTAGGATATTAACATAGCAGTCCTATCTTAGTCAAGTTGAAGTATGTTTAGAATGTTATCATAGCAGTCCTATCTTAGTAAAGTTGAAGTGTGTTTAAGATGTTATCATAGCAGCCCTATCTTAGTGAAGTTGAAGTGTGTTTAGGATGTTATCATAGCAGTCCTATCTTAGTCAAGTTGAAGTGTGTTTATAATGTTATCATAGCAGTCCTAGCTTAGTCAAGTTGAAGTGTGTTTAGGATATTAACATAGCAGTCCTATCTTAGTCAAGTTGAAGTATGTTTAGGATATTATCATAGCTGTCCTATGTTAGTCAAGTT
>NW_013832257.1:0-863 GCF_000517525.1 Limulus polyphemus
GTACATCTGTTAGTACTACATTATCACACTGGTACATCTGTTAGTATTACTGTATCAAACTGGTACGTCTGTTAGTACTACATTATCACACTGGTACATCTGTTAGTATTACTGTATCACACTGGTACATCTGTTAGTATTACTGTATCACACCGGTACATCTGTTAGTACTACATTATCACACCGGTACATCTGTTAGTATTACTGTATCATACTGGTACATCTGTTAGTTTTACTGTATCATACTGGTACATCTGTTAGTATTATTGTATCACACCAGTACATCTGTTAATAATACTGTATCACACCAGTATATCTGTTAGTACTACTGTATCACACCAGTACATCTGTTAGTATTACTGTATCATACCATACATCTGTTAGTATTACTGTATCACACCAGTACATCTGGTAGTATTATTGTATCATACCAGTACATCTGTTAACATTATTGTACCACAATGGTTGATCTGTTAGTGATACAGTAGTACTAACAGATGTACTGGTGTGATACAGTAATAATACTGGTGTGATACAGTAACACTAACAGATGTACCAGTTTGATACAGTAATACTAACAGATGTACCAGTGTGATTCAGTAATACTAACAGATGTACCAGTTTGATACAATAATACTAACAGATGTGCTGGTGCTAACAGATGTACTGGTGTGATACAGTAATACTAACAGATGTACTGGTGTGATACAGTAATACTAACAGATGTACTGGTGTGATACAGTAACACTAACAGATGTACCGGTATGATACGGTAATACTAACAGATGTACCGGTACGATACAGTAATACCAACAGATTTATTACTGTATCACACCAGTACATCTGTTAGTACTACTGTATCA
>NW_013832258.1:0-421 GCF_000517525.1 Limulus polyphemus
CTTCCCATCCAATTCCTGTGGCTTCCTATTGCTGACATTCATATCTGGGATGTGACTTCTAACAGGACTGAAGAAGTCTGCATTAGGGTTTAACTGCAGGGTCTGGAAGGGCTTGCCATTGTCTGGGGCTGATTAAGTCGATGGTTAATTTATCCTCCTTGTGTAAAAGACAATAAATCATCCTTTAATGTATTTAATTCGCTTTGAAATTTACTAATGTTTTCCATCTGTTCTTCTTGCCACTGTTGTTGACTTTCCTGTAGTTGCGGCTGACTTTCCTGCAACTGTTGGAGACTTTCTTCCAGTTGCCACTGCTGTAATCTCTCTTCTTGTTTCTTTTCTCGTTCTTCTTGTTTCTTTTCTTTTCCTCCAACAACTGCTGTAATCTCTCTTCTTGTTTCTTTTCTCGTTCTTTTGTTTC
>NW_013832259.1:0-503 GCF_000517525.1 Limulus polyphemus
ACATATACTGTGAAATCTGTATTGCGAAATACCCAGCTATTCACTAAAATTGTAGAAAATTCTCGAGTGTAAGAATCAACAATATATATGTGTATGTAAGTAAACACTGGTGTATCATTTACATTGTTGCATAAGCTGAAATTTCGAGAAACTCTCCTCACGCCTTTAAATATAACGAACGCGACGCTCCAAAAGACAGGATATGTTATTGGTTTGCTATAGTTGGTGTGCTATAAACCTCGGAAGCTATAACTGTGATTGTTATAACGCTTATTAAACGGGAACTTTATATATTTGACCAGGAACATTTATAGATTTCGAATATTACACACCCTTTAACTTCAGCGGATTCACATCGGACATTAGTACTTTTACGAAAAAATTATGTAACTTCATCGGTGAATAACTCGGCGAACGAATTAACTTAACAGGGAGCTAGCTAGCTCTGTATTTTTCGTTCTTCTCCGAATTGTATCTATATCTATTCAAAATTAATTCACTCA
>NW_013832260.1:0-421 GCF_000517525.1 Limulus polyphemus
AACATTTGTAACCGTTTCACAATTTCAACTGAACTTACTCAACTACAGTTATTTCTGCCCTCTTACAACTATCATTTTAAAGTAGCGCCAAAAATTCCACGAAACATTTTTCAAAGAAATTAATTTTGTGTTTTTTATTACACACCCCGAAAGGGAATACATGCTGTTACGCCTCCAGTCGTTAGTTAATTTTCCGTAAATTCGTTCCGACGAAACTTTAGCGACACAAGTCCTTTCTTAAATAAAACTGGCTTATTCTTTCCGAATACAACTTTACCGATACACTTAATTTCAACAGTCGCTCTATAACAACGCTATGTCTCACGTGGCCAACAATATTCTGTCCGCATACATTCAATTACTCATTACCTCTGTTATTCCGTCACGTTGTCAACGTCTTATGTATACAAGACTAACACAT
>NW_013832261.1:0-422 GCF_000517525.1 Limulus polyphemus
TGCTATAATAACAAGACTACATCAGTAGTGTAATAGATGTAACATTAAGAATATATCAAATATCTGATAGTAATAGAGCTATAGTTATTTGACACAAAAATAACAAGACTACATCAGCAGTGTAACATATATCACATCAAGAATATATTAACTCTCTGATAGTAATAGAGCTATAGTTATTTGACACAATAATAACAAGACTACATCAGCAGTGTAACAGATGTCACATCAAAAACATATCCAATATCTGATAGTAATAGAGCTATAGTTATTTGACACTATAAAAACAAGAGTACATCTGCAGTATAACAGATCTCACATCAATAATATATCTAATATCTGATAGTAACAGGGCTAAGAGTTATTTAAAACACTATAATAACAATACTACATCAGTAGTGTAACAGATGTCACATCAAAAA
>NW_013832262.1:0-422 GCF_000517525.1 Limulus polyphemus
GTTACGACCGTGAGCGGTGGCACCATTTTAGACACATTTTTTCTAAAAGTTTACCCCTGATGCTGGACAGTGTCATTGGTAATGGTGACACTGTCCGACTAGATTGTATTTTTAATTTTTTACACACTATACGTCTTTTTAATTCTATATAAATCTTTTACCGACATCTATTGATTTTTAAATCGCAGTTTTTTTACATTTTACTTTAATCTACTTTCATTGCTTATACCGGTTGTTTGGCTCAGATAGCCTAGCTGCTTTGCGCCATAAAACACCAACCAACCAACTCCTGAACATCAACCATTTCCCTTCTCAGGAGAGCTGGAACAGGATGATGAAAATTTAGTCAACCTTTTTTCTTCCCCTTCCTTTACCCTGTAGTCTTGTTCTCAGACTATGAACCTGCCATGACCTTCTTCTTT
>NW_013832263.1:0-422 GCF_000517525.1 Limulus polyphemus
CAAAGTAAGGCTAAAGATGAATATGGTGGTTATAAATTCGGTAACTAGAGTTACACATAGGTGTTCGTGGAGCTGTTCTACCAAATAACGCTAAAGATGAGTATGGTGGTTATAAATTAGGTAACTAGAGTTAAACATAGGTATTCGTGGAGTTTTTGTACCATATAACGCAAAAGAGAAGTATGGTGGTTACAAATTCGGTAACTAGAGTTACACCTAGGTGTTGATGGAGTAGTTGTACAAAGTAAGGCTAAAGATGAATATGGTGGTTATAAATTCGGTAACTAGAGTTACACATAGGTGTTCGTGGAGCTGTTCTACCAAATAACGCTAAAGATGAGTATGGTGGTTATAAATTAGGTAACTAGAGTTAAACATAGGTATTCGTGGAGTTTTTGTACCATATAACGCTAAAGATGAGT
>NW_013832264.1:0-755 GCF_000517525.1 Limulus polyphemus
TATACAAGTAGACTGAGATGCATTACTTATTGTGACATCATTGCGACATCATAAGCAAAGATCAGCGGTTCGTCTTGTCTGTATAAACAGATGTGATAATTGCAAGAGAAATTCCACAGAAAGTTTATGTCACATTCACTAACTAAATGAATTGATAAACAAACAGGAGAGATACATATAAATAGGAAGCCAGTTAACAGCTTCTGGCCATATCCAATTAACGCCCAGTTATGGATTTGGTTCAATAAATCAACGAAATTAAACCAGTTATATGAAGGACCTACTTGTAGACTGGACATGAAGAGTTATTTGAGGCATCGTAAGAATACGAAAAAAGAAATATAAAACCTCATCTTTTTGGGTCGAAAGTCAGTTCACTCCAGCATTGTATGAGGCCAGTCAAACATGTAAGAATTCTTTTTAACGTTGTCTATGACCAAACAAACCTGCACCAATTCTCTCTGAAGAATCGGGAAGCCAGACTACTTTATACTAGTTAGGAGGCCATCTTCTCCTGCTGAAAGTGGTGAAGTGGTTGAAAAACATTCGATAATTACAGACAGTTTGTCGTTACCCTCTCTAGTCGAAAAACGTATAGCATATAATGTTTCCAGTGTGAAATATTATTCTAAGCAAGATGTCTAAATTGAATTATGTTTGAGCATATTTTACACCATAGTGTACTGGATAATTTGTTCATTATAGCCCCCCCCCCCCAGTGGCACAGCGGTATGTCTGCGAACGCTATAAACCGT
>NW_013832265.1:0-422 GCF_000517525.1 Limulus polyphemus
CTTGTTTCTTTTCTTGTTATTTTCTCGTTCTTCTTGTTTCTTTTCTTTTTCCTCTAACAACTGTTGTAATTTCTCTTCTTGTTTCTGTACTGCTGCCATCAAATCTGCTTAGCTGTAGTTTGATTTTCCGCCTCTCGTTTCCATCTTCTTCTCTCTCTCTTTTTTTTCTATCCCACTCTCTGACACCAATTTGTTACGTCTCCGTTTGTTAATTGATTTTTCCGTAACTTCGTTCCGACGAAACTTTAACGACTCAAGTCCTTACTTAATAAAAACTGCTTTATTCTTTCCGAATATAACTTTACGATGCACTTAATTTCAATATTCGCGCTAAAACAAACACTATAACGAACGAACGTTAACTTCAACAATACCCTGTGACTGCAGTTCAATTACTCACTACCTACACACACATTATTATT
>NW_013832266.1:0-423 GCF_000517525.1 Limulus polyphemus
GTCCTTGTCCCAACTGCTTGCCACATAACCGATCTGAAGACCTTATTTATCAACCCTTTCTGAGAAAGGCAGGCCTACGTCTCTATTTTTAACTCTTTTGCGGGGGCAGTATAATATTTTCATCGTCAAGGCAAAGCATAATATTTATAGCCTTCAATCTTAATTAGTTACAGAGCTATCAAGTAGAAAATCAAACCCCTCTCGCCACGCTCACCTGTCAATATTCCCTTTCAGAACTTGCCAATAGTTTTCTCTGACTTTTAATCCTATATTACGTATACCCAATAGAAAACCAAGGCTTATGCCTTTGAAATGGCTAGCACTCAAATTCTCATGATTTATAATGTAGCATTTGAAAATAACTATAGTCAAGGAGGGAGGAAAAGGTCTAGATTGTAACTGGCTTCCCCTTCCCCCCAGGTC
>NW_013832267.1:0-870 GCF_000517525.1 Limulus polyphemus
CGTAAACACTGTTCTTAATTGTTAAAAATCAAATACACGTGGAAGGTTAGACTATTTAATGAGACGAAAAAAGCTATGACTAGAATATGCTTTTGATAATAATAATAATAGATGCAGTAACATAACATTTCTAGAAAAATAGAATCAAATAAAAACATAGACAGTACGAAAAAAAACACAAAACCATCTACTTATAAGTCAAACAGAAACACGTTAAACCGTTATAGTATGTTATTATACAAAACTGTACTGTGTTCGAAACATATAAACGTAATATTACAATTAGTATTCATATACAACAGCGTTTTTCGAAGTTTTGGGATGCCCCAACTGGAGCAAATGATCCCTTCGGGGAGGGGGCGAGTGATTAGGAGAGTCAACAGTGCAATAATGTAATAATTCATCGTTTAAATATAATTTTTTATTAATGAAAATAATATGCAATCACTACAACACATATAACATTTTAATGTGTACCCGTGTATTACATCTCGTCATTAACTCGTTCTTTCATTCATTAAAAAGAAAAAGAGGAACGTGGATGACAAATGTTTGGGGAACGCTGATATACAATATATAACTATTAGCAACTAGTCTATTGTGAAACGTAGAGAGTACTTCTGTCAGATTTGATCTAAAAACGTGGATGACAAGTGTTTTTAGCAACGAGTCTATTGTGAAACGTAGAGAGTACCTTCTGTCAGATTTGATCTAAAAACGTGGATGACAAATGTTTGGGGAACGCTGATATACAACATATAACTATTAGCAACTAGTCTATTGTGAAACGTAGAGAGAACTTTTGTCAGATTTGATCTAAAAACGTGGATGACAAATGTTTGGGGAACGCTGATATACAATATATAACTA